>NC_047104.1:93693267-93993267 GCF_902500255.1 Thalassophryne amazonica | reverse complement strand
GGACATTTTTTATTTTCATTTTGCTGTGGAATGAACAGCTGAAACATTCTTTAACTTACACTGTGGCTAACAGAACCCACAGACCAAACACTCAGGAGTGAATCAGGAACATGTGAAGCAACATGAACTGAATCCCATGTGATGTTCTGTCTGCTTTTAAATTCAAGGCAATCATTTGACGCAAGAATGAGAAAGTGAAGTTTGTATTCTCGTGTCTGTGTGCAGCTGCAAATATCAGGACTCTGATCTTTCCATTTCGCCTGCTTGTCTAATTTCTTTCCCTGAGTGGAAGTGAGCGTGTGAAGGAATAAGAGCAGATATGTTTTTTTCCTCTTTGTTGTTGGCAGTCAACAGCTTCAGCCAGTGTTCACAGTTTAAATGTGTGTGTGTGTGGTGGAGCTGCACTATGAAGTGATCGTGAATTGACTTTGTGGTGATGGTGTGCTTGTAAGAGCGTTCTTAAAACATAGTGAGTTTAATTAAAGATGAAAGTGACAATGATTAATTGATGGAACATGGAATGTTCCATTATTCTCCACCGCAGGGATTTCTTGGCTCTTGTCGTGTAAAAGAAACAGAAAAATGACTACATTTTCTGGGACAGCAACTCTCAAATCTGGATTGATAAAAAAAAAAAAAAGTGGAACAACAGCAAACAGATATTGACAGTATAAGAAAGCTGTTCAACATGAAATATACAATATACATAGTCTGATGTTAGCTGTACATTAGTGAGGTATCGCTGCTCAGACAAGCACATCTGAACACCAGGAACATCTAATTATTTGTTTCATCTCATCTTCAACCGCTTATCCGAGATCGGGTCGCGGGAGCAACAGCTCTAACAGGGGACCCCAGACTTCCCTTTCCCATGCCACAATGACCACCTCTGACTGGGGGATCCCAAGGTGTTCCCAGGCCAGTGTGGAGATATAATCTCTCCACCTAGTCCTGGGTCTTCCCCGGGGTCTCCTCCCAGATGGAAATGACTAGAACACCTCCCTAGGGAGGCGCCCAGGAGGCATCCTTACCAGATGCCTGAACCACCATAGCTGGCTCCTTTCAGTCCGAAGGAATAGCGGCTCTACTCCGAGCATCCCACAGATGACCGAACTTCTCACCCTATCTTTAAGGGAGACACCAGCCAACCTCCTAAGGAAGCCCATTTTGGCCGCTTGTACCCAAAATCGAGTTCTTTCGGTCATGACCCAACCCTCATGACCATAGGTGCGAGTAGGAATGAAGCTTGACCAGTACATCGAGAGCTTCGCCTTTTGGCTCAGCTCCCTTTTCGTCACAACAGTAGAGTGAAAGCAACACCACCCCTGCTGCGCCGATTCTCCAACCAAGCTCACGCTCCATCGTCCCCTCACTCATGAACAAGACCCCGAGGTACTTGAACTCCTTCACTTGGGGCAAGACCATATTCTCTACCCGGAGTAGGCAATCCATCGGTTTCCTGCTGAGAACCATGGCCTCAGATTTAGAGGTGCTGGTCCTCATCCCAGCCACTTATTTATTTATTTATTAAATTTTAATCAAAGACCATTAGAAATCGTGTGACTTGCACACTGTACCTTGTATAGCTGGTTCACATTGCTTTTGTCATCCCAGACCTCTCAGCACGCCCTTCTCTGCTCATTTCACCTCAGAGTTCCAGAGCAGACTCTGAGTCAGAAACTGTCATCTATAAAAAACTGAACAGTACAATCTTTTCCTACATCACTCTTTCTGCTACCAGGAGATTAGAAAGTGAAGCTGGAGGACTGTAGAGGAAACATGCCTGCTTGGGGTGTCTGGAAGAGAAATTCTATCTTTATTTCTACCATATTACATCCAGCAGCCAGGAAAAAGTTTTCTTTGGCCATTGCTGAGAGAAAAAACATGAAATAAACAGATCACAGCCAGGGCTGGCTCTCAAACAACAGGAGGCCCCAGGTAAGTACTATAGAGTACCATACTGTTTGTATTTCTTCATAAATGTTGTAAATAAAGTCCAAGACATACAGTAATTAGTGTCTTGGAAATGCTCATGTATCCATCCCCTGACTTGTCTGAAGAAGACTGGATGTAAAAGTGATGGCTTATATGTGTTATACAACCCCAATTCCAACGAAGTTGGGGCATTGTGTAAAATGTAAATAAAAACAGAATACAATGATTTGCAAATCCTCTTCAACCTATATTCAATCAATCAATCAATTTTATTTATATAGCGCCAAATCACAACAAACAGTTGCCCCAAGGCGCTTTATATTGTAAGGCAAGGCCATACAATAATTACGTAAAAACCCCAATGGTCAAAACGACCCCCTGTGAGCAAGCACTTGGCGACAGTGGGAAGGAAAAACTCCCTTTTAACAGGAAGAAACCTCCAGCAGAACCAGGCTCAGGGAGGGGCAGTCTTCTGCTGGGACTGGTTGGGGCTGAGGGAGAGAACCAGGAAAAAGACATGCTGTGGAGGGGAGCAGAGATCAATCACTAATGATTAAATGCAGAGTGGTGCATACAGAGCAAAAAGAGAAAGAAACAGTGCATCATGGGAACCCCCCAGCAGTCTAAGTCTATAGCAGCATAACTAAGGGATGGTTCAGGGTCACCCGATCCAGCCCTAACTATAAGCTTTAGCAAAAGGAAAGTTTAAGCCTAACCTTAAAAGTAGAGAGGGTGTCTGTCTCCCTGATCCGAATTGGGAGCTGGTTCCACAGGAGAGGAGCCTGAAAGCTGAAGGCTCTGCCTCCCATTCTACTCTTACAAACCCTAGGAACTACAAGTAAGCCTGCAGTCTGAGAGCGAAGCGCTCTATTGGGGTGATATGGTACTATGAGGTCCCTAAGATAAGATGGGACCTGATTATTCAAAACCTTATAAGTAAGAAGAAGAATTTTAAATTCTATTCTAGAATTAACAGGAAGCCAATGAAGAGAGGCCAATATGGGTGAGATATGCTCTCTCCTTCTAGTCCCAGTCAGTACTCTAGCTGCAGCATTTTGAATTAACTGAAGGCTTTTCAGGGAACTTTTAGGACAACCTGATAATAATGAATTACAATAGTCCAGCCTAGAGGAAATAAATGCATGAATTAGTTTTTCAGCATCACTCTGAGACAAGACCTTTCTAATTTTAGAGATATTGCGTAAATGCAAAAAAGCAGTCTTACATATTTGTTTAATATGCGCTTTGAATGACATATCCTGATCAAAAATGACTCCAAGATTTCTCACAGTATTACTAGAGGTCAGGGTAATGCCATCCAGAGTAAGGATCTGGTTAGACACCATGTTTCTAAGATTTGTGGGGCCAAGTACAATAACTTCAGTTTTATCTGAGTTTAAAAGCAGGAAATTAGAGGTCATCCATGTCCTTATGTCTGTAAGACAATCCTGCAGTTTAGCTAATTGATGTGTGTCCTCTGGCTTCATGGATAGATAAAGCTGGGTATCATCTGCATAACAATGAAAATTTAAGCAATGCCGTCTAATAATACTGCCTAAAGGAAGCATGTATAAAGTGAATAAAATTGGTCCTAGCACAGAACCTTGTGGAACTCCATAATTAACCTTAGTCTGTGAAGAAGATTCCCCATTTACATGAACAAATTGTAATCTATTAGATAAATATGATTCAAACCACCGCAGCGCAGTGCCTTTAATACCTATGGCATGCTCTAATCTCTGTAATAAAATTTTATGGTCAACAGTATCAAAAGCAGCACTGAGGTCTAACAGAACAAGCACAGAGATGAGTCCACTGTCTGAGGCCATAGGAAGATCATTTGCAACCTTCACTAATGCTGTTTCTGTACTATGATGAATTCTAAAACCTGACTGAAACTCTTCAAATAGACCATTCCTCTGCAGTTAGCTGTTTTACAACTACCCTTTCAAGAATTTTTGAGAGAAAAGGAAGGTTGGAGATTGGCCTATAATTAGCTAAGATAGCTGGGTCAAGTGATGGCTTTTTAAGTAATGGTTTAATTACTGCCACCTTAAAAGCCTGTGGTACATAGCCAACTAATAAAGACAGATTGATCATATTTAAGATCGAAGCATTAAATAATGGTAGGGCTTCCTTGAGCAGCCTGGTAGGAATGGGGTCTAATAGACATGTTGATGGTTTGGATGAAGTAACTAATGAAAATAACCCAGACAGAACAATCTGAGAGAAAGAGTCTAACCAAATACCGGCATCACTGAAAGCAGCCAAAGATAACGATACATCTTTGGGATGGTTATGAGTAATTTTTTCTCTAATAGTTAAAATTTTATTAGCAAAGAAAGTCATGAAGTCATTACTAGTTAAAGTTAAAGGAATACTCGGCTCAATAGAGCTCTGACTCTTTGTCAGCCTGGCTACAGTGCTGAAAAGAAACCTGGGGTTGTTCTTATATTCTTCAATTAGTGATGAGTAGTAAGATGTCCTAGCTTTACGGAGGGCTTTTTTATAGAGCAACAGACTCTTTTTCCAGGCTAAGTGAAGATCTTCTAAATTAGTGAGACGCCATTTCCTCTCCAACTTACGGGTTATCTGCTTTAAGCTGCGAGTTTGTGAGTTATACCACGGAGTCAGGCACTTCTGATTTAAAGCTCTCTTTTTCAGAGGAGCTACAACATCCAAAGTTGTCTTCAATGAGGATGTAAAACTATTGACGAGATACTCTATCTCACTTACAGAGTTTAGGTAGCGACTCTGCACTGTGTTGGTATATGGCATTAGAGAACATAAAGAAGGAATCATATCCTTAAACCTAGTTACAGCGCTTTCTGAAAGACTTCTAGTGTAATGAAACTTATTCCCCACTGCTGGGTAGTCCACCAGAGTAAATGTAAATGTTATTAAGAAATGATCAGACAGAAGGGAGTTTTCAGGGAATACTGTTAAGTCTTCAATTTCCATACCATAAGTCAGAACAAGATCTAGGATATGATTAAAGTGGTGGGTGGACTCATTTACATTTTGAGCAAAGCCAATTGAGTCTAATAATAGATTAAATGCAGTGTTGAGGCTGTCATTCTCAGCATCTGTGTGGATGTTAAAATCGCCCACTATAATTATCTTATCTGAGCTAAGCACTAAGTCAGACAAAAGTTCTGAAAATTCAATATTTTTCAGAACTTATATACTTGTATATTCAACTAAATACACCACAAAGACAAGATATTTAATGTTCAATCTGATAAACTTTATTGTTTTTGTGCAAATATTTGCTCATTTTGAAATGGATGCCTGCAACAAGTTTCAAAAAAGCTGGGACAGTGGTATGTTTACTACTGTGTTACACCACCTTTCCTTCTAACAACACTCAATAAGCGTTTGGGAACTGAGGACACTAACTGTTGAAGCTTTTGTAGGTGGAATTCTTTCCCATTCTTGCTTGATGTACGACTTCAGTTGTTCAACAGTCGGGTCTCCGTTGTCTTATTTTCCTCTTCATAATGCGCCACATTTTTAATGCCCATTGAAAATGGGTGACAAAAGAGTGCAGGCAGGCCAGTCTAGTGCCTGCACTCTTTTACTACAAAGCCACGCTGTTGTAACACATGCAGAATGTGGCTTGGCATCGTCTTACTGAAATAAGCAGGGATGTCCCTGAAAAAGATGCTGCTTGGATGGCAGCATGTGTTGCTCCAAAACCTGGATGTACCTTTCAGCATTGACAGTGCCATCACAGAAGTGTAAGTTGCCCATGTCATAGGCACTAACACACCCCCATACCATCACAGATGCTGGCTTTTGAACTTTGCACTGGTAACAATCTGAATGTTTTTTTTCCCTCTTTTGTCCGGAGGACATGACTTCCACGACTTCCAAAAACAGTTTGAAATGTGGACTCATCAGATCACAGCACACTTTTCCACTTTGCATCTGTCCATTTCAAATGAGCTTGGGCCCAGAGAAGGCGGCAGCGTTTCTGGATGTTGTTGATGTATGTCTTTCGCTTTGCATGATAGAGTTTTAACTTGCACTTGTAGATTTAGTTACAAACTGTGTAAACTGACAATCTGAAGTGTTCCTGAGTCCATGCGGTATCCTTTACACAATGATGTCGGTTTTTATTGCAGTGCCATCTGAGGGATTGAAGGTCACGGGCATTCAATGTTGGTTTTCGGTCTTGCCGCTTACATGTAGAAAGTTCTCCAGATTCTCTGAATCTTGTGATTATATTATGGACTGTAGATGATGGAATCCCTAAATTCCTTGCAATTGAAAATTGAGAAACACTGTTCTTAAACTGTTGGACTATTTTTTCATGCAGTTGTTCACAAAGTGGTGATCCTCGCCCCATCTTTGCTTGTGAATGGCTGAGACTTTTGGGGATGCTCCTTTTATACCCAATCATGAGTGTCCTTAGTTTCCAAACACTTATTGAGTGTTGTTAGAAGGAAAGGTGATGTAACACAGTGGTAAACATGAAACATGTTGCAGGCATCCATTTCAAAATGAGCAAATATTTGCACAAAAACAATAATGGTTATCAGTTTGAACATTAAATATCTTGTCTTTGTGGTGTATTCAATTGAATATAGGTTGAAGAGGATTTGCAAATCATTGTGTTCTGTTTTT
Source organism: Thalassophryne amazonica (assembly GCF_902500255.1). Lineage (NCBI taxonomy): Eukaryota > Metazoa > Chordata > Actinopteri > Batrachoidiformes > Batrachoididae > Thalassophryne > Thalassophryne amazonica. Next base: position 93,986,703 of record NC_047104.1, on the reverse strand, counting down.
ATTTACATTTTACACAACGCCCCAACTTCATTGGAATTGGGGTTGTACTAAAGGGTGCGTTTACTTATTCACACCATCATTTTGGCTTTTAGATTTTATTTTAATTCATGATGTAGAGATAATGTTTCACTGTGAGTTTAAAGGGTATAATTTTAGAAAATTTAATATAAAAAACCTGAGTTTTTGTTTTGTTTTTTAATGTCTTAAAAAATTTCAAATGTAAAAGCTCAAGAGGTCCACAAACTTGTAATACTGTATATACAACAGGTAAAATAAGTATTGAACACATTGTGGTGAGGCGTGTGTGTGCTAGGTAGACAACACCGCAGTCACTGGAATGATGTCATTAGCCAGTACGTTTGGTTGTTGTTAGCTGTGTCTATGCTACGAACACATACTGTAAAGTATTAATAAACACAGAGTTATTGGGTTCAGCTACGCATTTTATTAACGTGATATGGTGTCAGAAGACTGATGAACAGAACACCTGACGGAGATGGAGGTGGCATTATGGCAAGTTCTGTGTGGCGACCAAACTTGATAAAGAGCCTAATGTCGCCTCAACTTTATCTAATGTCTGGGTCTTTTAGTGTACCTTAGAGCTAGTGGCCAGCGATCATCTTAGTATTCCTTATGTTTTTCTTGTTGCTTAATGCTGACAAATGATCCCGCATTTGTAGTCTTTCTGTCGCCTGATTGTTTTTTCTCTCTGTCCGAGGTGTGGCTCCACCCAGAAGTGGGAGTGGGTGTCTTCTTCTGTAATGGTCATGAAATAGATGGGATCTGTGGACCCAAACCCAGAAGTGGGAATGGTTGTCTTCTTCTGAAAGCCTCTCGTCCTGGACACCAGCATGAACTCCCAAACTTTCCTGTATATTTGTATTGTCAAGTGTGTCAGTAGCATGACCCAAGCAGAGGGTCACCCCCTTGAGTCTGGTCTGCTTGAGGTTTCGTCCTCATATCATCAGGAGTTTTCCTTACCACTGTCACCTGGGGTTGGTAAGGTTAGATCTTACTTGTGTGAAGCACCTTGAGGCAACTTGTTGTGATTTAGTGCTAAATAAATGAAAATAAATTAAATTAAACAAGTAAATTCCCTTCTTTATGCAATGGGGAAGGAAGCAGAGCCCATTTATGAATCCTTCGCATACAACAGTGAGGAAGATGAGAATGACTTTGATGTGGTAATGGGCAAATATGATGAACATTTTGTGTCAAGACTTAAATGTGATTCATGACCACGCATGCTTCCATAGGCACTCACAGTGCCCTGGGGAGACTGCAGAGGTGTCCGTAAGAAGCCTCTATGAGCTGGCCCAGTATTGTGAGTTTGGCCAAACTAATGATGAGAACATACAGGACAGAATTGTCATAGGCATACTGGACTGCGATGTGTCTCAAAAGTTACAGTTAGAACCGGACCTGACCCTTCAAAAAGCCATTCAGTTTGCAAGAAAAAACGAACAAATTAAACAACAAAATACAGCTATGAGGGCAGAATGCTCAGTATGTGCAGTGAGGCGAGGAGAGCAGCAGCATACAAAAAGGAACAAAAGTGGATGGCAAGGGCAAAATAAATATAATATACAAGAAAGGAGCACTCGATTCAACAAACAGCACACGAGAAATGAAACGTGCCCAGCACAAAATAAAAGATGTTGCAAATGTAACAAAATGGCACACTTTCAAGTTGCATGTAAAACCAAGATGGTGAATGAGCTTGTGGCAGCAGTGGTACCAGAAGCCACAGGGGGCAACGAGACTTTCTTCCTGGGTGCTATAGTAGATCAGGAGGCTACAGTGATAGTCCAGTCTGGCTCAGAAGATGAATGGGGTGTGACACTGCCAATGAATGGCAGCCTGGTGGAATTTAAAATTGACACTGGGACTGACATTACTATAATGTCACAGCACACATTCCACAGCCTGCCCTGGAAACCTTGTCTGGTTAGGACCAGACCCAATGCCAGCAGCCCTGGTGTGAAAGTGAAGTGTATTGGGAGTTTCCTATCCACCAGTCAGTATAAAGGGCAAAAATATTCATTTTGGGTAATGATCATTCACGGACCATTCACACAAAATTTACTGGGAGGTGCGTGGCCAAGCAAATGGGCATTGTAGTGCATGTACGTACTTAGTACCAAAGTGCTCAGCATCATGTCTGGAGATATAGGGCTGATGGATTGTAACCCAGTTAACATTAAATTGAGGGCTGACGCTGAGTCCTACTCCATGGTAACACCCCACCGTGTACAATTTCCCCTCCTAACTAAGCTGGAAGCCGAACTAACAAGAATGCTGAACATGTGTGTCATCAGGGAGGTGACTGAGCCTACTGGCTGGTGTGTGCCCATGGTGCAGGCAGCAAAGAAAAAATCAGAGTCCATCAGGGTGTGTGTTAACCTCAAGCTCTTAAAGAACATGTTGCATGTTTTTTAACATCCCAGTTAGCAAGACAACATAAAAGTACACATGAGTGCAAGTCTCTCCACACACGTGCTAATAGTGATCGCTGATGTATTTTATTCTCCTCACGCTGAGCATTAGCAGGTGCATTTCCGGAACATGTCTCAGTTGGTAATTTTCTGCATTTCTGTGCGTGTGATGTACATTTTAGAATGAGCAGAAACATCCCGATGACTGAAAGACAGAGGGAAACGAACCTGCTCCATCTGAAAACAAAGCTTCTGAGCTTTCATTTGAAAGTGATGGCTCGGATTTACAGACAGAAGACGACACACTTCACCCCAAAACTCTTAACTTTTCCAGAGTCTGTCAGATTTTGGAACCTAATGCTGGGCAGACACTGTACGATCTTTTGAGTTGTTGTACTCGGCTCCAGCTCAAACTGTACGACAAAACTGCAGGGTGTAAAAGTTCAGAGCGCACGATTTATGTTCTCACACTATACGGCCTGATGCTCTGATGCGATTTGACTACTCACATTGTATGTCCAAAAACCACACGTCAGACTCGTGTTTCCAGAAGCAAAATATAACAAGAAGCTGCTCTCTCCCAAAGAGATGATCACTGTTTATGCTCTCTCTAATCCCACATTGGTGTTTGCACATGCGCAGTGCGAGAGGTAGAGGAGCACCACTGACGCTTATAGGCCATTCTATGCACTATAAAGCAGTCCTGAAGTTAAACAAATCTGTGTCAAAAAGGTGAGGTAAGGTGAGGTAAGGTAAGGTGGAGCTCCACTAGTCTAGACACATTAGCGCAGGTGGCATTAGGCCAGACACCAACAAAGTCAGGGCCATCACGGAGATGCCCAGGCTGACTAATGTCGGAAGGCTGCGCCAGCTATTGGGCCTCATCAACTATGTTGGGGAGATTCCTTCCTGATCTCTCCACCAAGCTGCACCCGCTCAATGAGCTGCTCAAAAGGAGAGTGGGGGGGTTGGGGGTGGGGTGTGTGTAGAGCGAGCTCCAGGAACAGGCACTGGAAAACCCCAAAACCATGCTCCTGTCTGCGCCTGCACTTGCATAGTATGACTTCAGCCATCTTACGGTTGTAAGTGCGGATGCCAGCAGTTACGGCTTAGGAGCAGCACTGCTGTAAGACCATGCTGGCGCCTTGAGACCCACTGCCTTCTGCTCACGTATTTTAAGAGAGACAGAAAAATGCCTGGCAGTAGTGTGGGCCTGTGAGTGGTTCATGAGGTATGTGCAGGGGATGGACGGCTTCCTCCTCCAGACAGACCACAAACCTCTCCTACCGATATGTGTACGACCTGGACAAAGCACCACTGAGGTGCCAAAGACTATTAAGGTGCCCAATAAGATTCAGTGTGATGATGGCTGTGCATGTTCCTGGGAAACAAATGATCTTCGCTGACACGCTGTCTAGAAGATGGCGCACCTGCCCTCCACGACGAGCCTGCAGGCCATCAACTGCTTAAAGGGTATCTTTGCTGCAGGATTTCGTTATAGTGACAATGCCATGTAGTTTGCTTCAGCATAATTCATAGACTTTGCTAAAGATTATGGGTTCACCCATATGACCTCCAGTCCACACTACCCCCAGTCACATGGGGCAGCTGAGAGAGTGGTTCAAACCGCTAAAAGGATCCTCAAGCAGCCTGATCCATCACTATCTCTGCTGAGGTGACATCATCAGATCCTGTAGGATGGGACCTAGTGTTACAAAATTATTTGAAGATCAAAAAGACATATAAACACTTCTACAACAGGAGACCACTTGTGGAGAGCTTCAGAAAGACCTGGAATTAGCAGGTACAATTGTTTCAAAGAAAACAATAAGTAATGCCCTTGCCTGCTACAGCCTGTATGCATGCTGACAGTGGTGGGCACAGATAACCAAAAAATTAACTTCGATAACAGATAATCAGATAACTGAAAAGTTATCTTTGATAAGATAAAACGATAAACCACCCAAAAATGTATTGGAAATTACAGATAACCAATAAATTCCAGTATTGTCTCCGGTATAGTTGCAACTACTAACAAGCTGATTTTGAGTTTTAACACCAGGATCGCTTTTGGAAGCATCAAAAGCGACAACAGACCCCAACAATGAGCCAGCACTTTTGTCTTTCAGTAGCCTGCCCCCTGCCGGAAGCTCCAGTTTACTACATGGCTTCCAGCACAGACACAACTGAAAGGAGCCAGAAAGCTCAACTCTACTCAATCACAACGCTGCCATCAGGTCGAGGTCTTGGAAAATAAAGCAGTGCTGAGTTATGGTTTGGTGTATAAATAAAATTAATACTGATAGAATAACTCAATTAATGTCAATTCTGTCATTTGTGCAAAGTTAAGATATAACATATATCTTTTAATGTTGAATAATGCACTAATTCTGAAGTTTTGTAACAAACAGACAGATGGCATTCTGGGTAAAATGTGCCTCCGCTACACTGATTGGTTGATTAATTTTATGTAAACCAACACGTTAATGTGAGGTGTGTTGGTTTTTACAGATAAATGTGCTTTGGTAAAATATGTCATTTTTATTTGTAAATAAAAAAAAGCCAAGTTGTAATTAGATAACCGTCTGATATAACCGGTGTCAAAATAAATAGAACACTGCCAACTACTGGTGCCAGTGCGAGTTTTGGCCCCTTTTCAGCTGATTTTTCATTCGTGTGAGAATTTTTTGGATCGCACCTAGTTTCAGGTTAATCGCGCGTCCTGCATCATTTAGTATACATGGAGTAAGGAGCTGCGTTTAACATCTCACAACCACCTCTCGCACTGTGCCTGTGCAAACACTGCAGACCTGTCTTGTAATGTTTTTTTGTTTTGTTTTTAAACTTTGATGTCTCCAATCGAGAGTTTTTGTAAATTAAGTTTGGAAAGTAAGTAAGTAAGTAAGCTTTATTTATAAAGCGCCTTTCACAGACCAGGGTCACAAAGCGCTGCACATGGCATACAAAAATAATCTAAAAATAACATACGAAAACAATAAAATACAATATTAGGCTAAAAAGCTAACTTAAAGAAATGCGTCTTTAGTTGCCTTCTAAAAGTATCTATACAATCCAGAGAACGAAGGGCACAGGGAAGCTCATTCCAGAGGCTAGGCGCCACCGCTTTAAAAGATCTGTCCCCGCGAGTTTTAAAACGGGTCCGAGGAACCATCAACAGGTTCTGATTGGACGACCTGAGGCTCCTGGAGGAAGCATAAGGCTGGATCAGGTCCCTGATGTACTCCGGTGCCTGTCCATGCAGAGCTCTAAAAGTCAATACCAGGATTTTGTAATGAATCCTGTAGGAGACAGGCAGCCAATGCAAAGTATTAAGAATAGGAGTAATATGGTCCCTCCTGCGGGTGCGGGTAAGCAGGTGCGCAGCAGAATTTTGCACAACCTGTAGGCGGGCCAACTCCTTCTTATTCAGACAGGTGAAAAGACTGTTACAATAATCCAAACGCGATGAGATGAACGCATGAACAATCATCTCAAGCTCTTTTAAAGTCACCATCTTACGGAGCTTAGAGATGTTCCGAATTTGGAAAAAACAGTTCTTAACCAGGTAATTTGTGTGCTGCTCCAGAGACATCCCTCCATCCAAAATGACACCCAGGTTACGCAGGCTGCTTTTGACCGTGCAGCTTAGGCTACCAAGATGCTGCTTAATTCCAGGTACAGCACTATCTGGTGCTACAATCAGAGTCTCAGTCTTATTGGAATTTAACTGCAGACTGTTCTCAGTGAGCCATTCCGTAATTTTGGCCAAACAATTTGTGAGAGAACAGAGTTTGTGTGGCTCAGTTGTCTTAAAAGAGCAGTACAGCTGCAGATCATCAGCATACAAATGATAGGACAATCACTGAACTGCTGGATCAGCTTGCTGAGAGGAAGGAGAGAAAACGAGAACAAAACAGGTCCCAAGACCGATCCCTGCGGCACACCCCACAGAGGATCTGCAGATTCTGACACTGCATTGCCCACCATCACACTAAAAGTTCTACCAGTCAGGTAAGAGGTAAACCACTGTAAAACACAACCTGACATTCCAACCAAATCCCGCAATCTGTTTATCAGAATGCCATGGTCAACGGTATCAAACACCGAAGACAGATCAAGCAGAATCAGCACAGAACATTTGCCAGTGTCAGCTGCCATCATCATGTCACTAGACACCTTCAACAGGGCTGTTTCAGTAGAATGAAACTCATGGTACCCAGATTGAAAAGTGTCATGGATGTCGTTAGCCTGCAAAAACGATCTCAATTGAGCACAGACTACCTTTTCCAAGACTTTGGCCAAGAAAGGGGTTTTAGATATTGGCCTAAAGTTCTTGATTTCTGTAGAATCCAATCCAGCTTTCTTTAACTGTGGTTCCACAATGGCATGTTTAAAATAACAGGGAAACACACCACTCACAAAGATATATTAAACATTTTAGCAATGTAGGGCCCGATGGAGTCAAATACATTCACAAACAGTTTAAACGGAAGAACATCCAAAATACCAGAGGATGGCTTCACTTTATTCATGATGGTTGAGATGTCCTCTACAGTAACAGGCTCAAATGAGGCCCAGCACTGAGTGGGAGGTTCCCAGTGCTGGGGACCATGGCATGGAGGCAGGTTGTCCTTTATAACTCTAACCTTATCAATAAAGAAATCCAGGAACTCCTCACAACTAGTTTTAGAGATAACAGGAGTGACGGCAGCAGGTGACACAAGAGAGCTGATTGTGTCAAAAAGCACTTTAGGATTTCTTTTATTGGAGGCAATCAGGCGATTAAAATAACTCGTCCTGGCCTCCTCTATCATCTTATTTAAGGAAGATATTAAGTCTCTTAAATGTAGCCTGTGAACCTCCAGTTTTGTTGACTTCCATAGGCGTTCAATCTGGCGACATGTTCTCCTTAGAGTCATAATCCCATCATTTATCCAAGGACAGAAACTTTCACCAGGAGCTTTATTAGCCTTAAGTGGTGCCACTTGATCCAAGATAGTTGCACAGTGGCTATTAACCCCTTAACGCCCAAATTTATATAGCTGTATATAAAAAAATGTTTTGTGTGTGTTTTTGCCTTTAAGTAGATGGTAAATAATGTTGAGATTATTAATTTCACTTTTGCACAAAAACTAGATAGTAATATTGGGTATTCTGGTAATGACTTTATGTTATTACATAAAGGGGGTCGTTTTGACTGTTGGGGTTTTTCCGTAATTACTGTATGGCTTTGCCTTACAATATAAAGCACCTTGGGGCAACTGTTTGTTGTGATTTGGCGCTATATAAATAAAATTGATTTGATTTGATTTATAATGTTATAATAATAATGATGGTATGTTGCAAATTTGCGACAACAGGCATACAGGTCAATTTGGTAAGTTGCATGTTTGAGTCAGAGATTGTAGCATATATGCGACGATGGGCGTTAAGGGGTTAAAGCTATTCAGAAAACAATCAGTTTCAGTGAGATTATTAAAAAGTAAAGGGTTGAACTTATCACAGAAAAGCGTAGCTGTTGTCTGTGATAATTCTCCTTTCTGCCTTAGTAGAAACAGGTCGAGACTCAGATGGCACCATCAAATCAAAGAAAACACAACAATGGTCACTCAGAAGAACATCCTCCACACATACATTGGTAATTTCCAGGCCCAGTGCAAAAACCAGATCCAATGTGTGACCCTTGTTGTGAGTGGGACCTGACACATACTGTTTAAAATGAAAATGGAAACACGACGTGGTTTTTGAACGTACGTGTGTGAGAACATATATCGGGTGCTCTGAACGTTTACACAGTGTGGTGCTGTGGTACAGTGTCTGCCCAGCTTCAGTCTGAATACTGCCATGAACACTACTGGCCAGTCGATGGCAGTAGAGACCTGGAAAAATTGCCAAAACAAAATTAGAGCGTTTTTTTTTGAAGCAGTTCTCTGTTTGCAGAGGGTAGAACTACACATTTGTTTATCACGTTAACGGTCTAAAAATTAGCGGACAAAAATTTATCGGAAGATAATTAGTCTGATAATGGTTTTCAAAGTTATCTGAAAAGATAATGTGATAATGAAAACTTTATCTTCGATAGTTATCGGATTATCGGAAGTGTGCCCACCACTGGTTATCGGATTATGTGAAATGTGCCCACCACTGCATGCTGACCACGCAAGAGTCCATTGCTAAATGAAAAAGCTTGCTGAGGCTCATTTAAAGCTTGCTGAACAACATCTTGGCAAGCCTATAAAATACTGGGAGAATATAGTCTGGTCAGATGAGACCAAAACTGAACTCTTTGGATGTCATAATACACACCATGTTTGGAGGTCATCACCCCAATAACACCACGCCAACAGTGGAAGTGGTGGAATAACATAAAAATCTATGCAAATTGTTACATCAATTTTTCTCATTGAGACAGTGGTTTTTAGAGTGTAGAGCTGCTCATGTCTGCAAGCATTTCTTCTGATGGGACTTTGTCAGTGAGTGAAGGAAGTTGCACTCTTGGCTGTGTTTCTGTCTGCTTTAGTCTGGTCACAATCTTCATCCTCAAATCAGTAGTCACACCAGGTGTTTGGGTATCATCTGCTTCCTTAACCCTACTCTCTTCTAACAGGGTCTGCTTCTTGCATTCGTACTTCTCAGCACTGTGGTGCTGTAACCTCTGGTTCTCCAGTTTCAATAGCAGCATCCTTCTGTTGATATTAGAACACTGAGCTACCAGGTGCTTCTTAGTCCGTATGTTCATCCGTAGTTCCCACATGCTTTGCATGTAACCGCTCTCATCAGGTCTGCTGTCATAGCAGCACTCCATCAGTCCATCAGTTCATTGCTGTCAGTCCTTGTCCATGTGTGTGTGCATTTTTCTAGCTTTTTATCCTAATAGCTCTTCATGCCACCATGCGGTTTATGGCGTAGTGGATGGGTTTTTATTGTGTGTTAAAAAATTCGCACTGTCAATTAGCTCGTTCAAGGGTGATTCTTAGACTATGGGAACTTATTATGTCCTTTGATCATATTGTATGAAAAACAGAAAAAAGGGGAAATTTCACACTTTTATAGTTATGTTTACAATGAAAGTGTGTTAAGAAATTTGTTCTAGTAGTCTATGATGACTTTTTCACCTTTTTTTCAGCATCATTATATGCAAATATTGCCGTTTTGTGCTTGTCCCACACCCAGACTTTGATCTTCAATGATAAAAATGAATGGTAAAGAAACGTTTTTTCTAATGTTTTAAAATATCTCTGAATAAAATATCAGTAAAATAATCAAAACATAATCGGGGTATTCAATGTCATACAACTGTTCCACCACAACACTGTAATGTCCCTAAACAGTTTGTATGAAAGATTGTTTGGGTAGTTTCTATGGAGATAAACAGTGACATCAGAGCACATGTAATAGCGCCAAATCACAACAAACAGTTGCCCCAAGGCGCTTTATATTGTAAGGCAATGGTGTGGTGGAAATTACATTTACAAGGCCAATAGTGCCCGTAGTTAAAGAATCACCCTCAAATTGTCATCTGTCAGCAAAACAAACTCTGCCATGTTTAGCTAAACGCTGTCCCCACTAGTGTGTGCATGGGTGGGGTTCACAGCGTGCAATGGTACAAAACGTGTGGAACCAAATTTGCACGGAAAACGGAACCATATTTGCACACTAAATGCAATGCAACACAAATGGGACGAATAATTCATGTCACGTGACACACAAAGCACCAATCAAATGACAAGGATCCACTCAACCGTTATATATAATATTTAATAGCTTATGTTATTTGTGTCTTCTTTATGTCTGTGTTGGTTTGATTGTAATGTGATCAATTATGCAGCCCTATTTATTATAATGATTAGGCTGTTGTGACGCTCTACGCACAGACTGTGGTAGCAACACAGCTGAGTAAGAATATCTTAATTCCTTGCCATGAATGAATCAAGGAATGGTGACTTTGTCTATGGGATGGGCCAAATATGATCACAACGGAGGCCCTGCAAAGTGAAAATGATCCACCTAAAACTCAGGTGTAACAGGAAAGAACATTGCGTAGTTGCATATCTTTATTTTTTTAATGCAAGTGAAGAACAGTTGTCTTGTTAAATTTATTCAATCCCTTGACAACACATTAGAACAGTACAAGCCCGCTAGAATAAAATACATTAGTTTAGTAAGTAGTTGATATATGGGGAGAGGTGAACAAATATTGACATGAAGGAAATGTAAAACATAGCAATGGAAACAGCAATGGAAAATCAAATAAATAAATACACAGCATACACCTGCAGAGTTGGCCATGTACTGTATATATGTCACTTTGGAATCATAAAATGGAACAGCATGCTTTCAAAAGCACAGCTGAGTTCATTCTAAAGCCTCTTTCACATTGGTGTATTCGTAGAGCTGCTTATTATGGCGTATCTTCTACACTGAGTTGAGCAGCTCTCCACCCACTTTTAGCAGCTCTACGTCGAGTTTTTGCTGCCTACGCAGCAGTATGTCGCATAGGACGGAAGAAATTAAACATGTTGAATTTTCTTCGGTGTAGAGTGCTGGACACAGTTTTAAGCATGTCTGCGCAGCACAGAGTTACTGCATGCAAGTCTGTGCAACACGGCACTCCTGTACACAACCAAAAACTGAGTGCGTGCATCCAGAGGAATCAGCCGGAGAACATGAGAACATGATCACACAGCCCACAGCGCCTGTGTGTGCTCAGAACAGGGAATCGAACCTCAACTCAGAAATCCATAAACAGCAGGTCGGTCACTGGCTCTGTCGCGCTCTCTCACTCTGTCTGTCTCTCTCTCTCTCTGTCTGTCTGTCTGCATCTCTCTCTCCCTCTGTCGCTCTCTCCTTCACTCTCTCTTTGTTGCTCTCTATCTCTCTGACTGATCAAACAATAAATAAGCACTAAATACACGCTGTGACTTTAAAATAAAAGTGCACTCGCTGCATGTCGACACACTCATCAGATGCCCTGATCAATCAGGTCTGATCAAATCAGCGGACCTGATCGGAGCAACCGGAGGTTTAAAAGTTTAGAGTCACAGCGCTTCATTCACAACAGCCTTTACCACAGCCAGACTCAGCAGCATCTGTACACAATGAAAATGATCCACCAAGACAAAAAATAATAATAATAAAATAATAATAATAATGTTAAATGACTCTGTTTCTGAGCCGCACCACACCGTGCAGAAGAGAACAGAGCGCACTTCCACAGAGGCAGAAAATAGCAGCTATGGCTACATACATGGCAGTAATGAAACTGTAAAAACCTTAGTGCCTCAGTGCAGACACGTGCCCCTCTATTCTGATAGAAATATAGAATTTTCATGCTAATTTGCATAATTAATATGCACAATTATAAGAGGGCTCAAATACAAACATTTTGAGGTATATATGGTTGCTATGTGGTTTGTAAATCTCGAGATATTGCAATTTATGTTTCCCTTACTACTGAATAATACAACAACAGAAGCTGAAAGTGGGCGTGGCTGATTACGTAATTTTCTCGCTTACTGCCGGGGTAGCAAAAGTCCAACCAGCCGTTTTTGATATGTCTAATGGTCTAGTTTAAAGATATGAAGAAAAATTCAGGGGACCATGAATTTTATGGCCATGGGATCCCCTCAGCCAATGGACTATTGATCTGATCAAGTGGTCTCTGAACGCAATTGATACTATTTTTTCCACAAGGCACTCGGGAACAGAGGACCCAACCTGTCCTGCCGGGACACATGTGATGGGTTACGTGATGGACAGCTGGCGGAGGTGGCAAGTCATGTGCCTGTACACGTTGTCTGTAGAGGACGTTGAAGATGTTTACTTATTTGGAGCTGTGGTGACCGGGTTTCTGCTGTGTGGAGCGGCCACAGCACTGGTTTACCGGAAAATTAAGAAGGTGGAGGCGGCATTAACTGGCCCATCCAAGCTGCCCAACATGATTGATTCAATTGGAAGGGCAGTGTCAGCTCAGTTGGCGGGTGTCAACCGCACGTTGGAATCCATCTCGGGGAGAATGGCTGCACTGGAAAACCACTTTGATCGTCTGTAAGACCACATCTCTCCTCAATTCAAATGTATTGGGAGCCACTCTGAAGTTTCAGACTGTGGAATCTGCCAGGCGTCTGTTAATCTGGATATCTATTTGGTTCCCAAACACCAGCTGTCCTTCAAGGCCGCTGGGATAAAATCTTCCCCCCGAAGAACACTCCTGATAGCCTCGCTCCTCGTCTCCCCCACCTCCTTGTCTTCCCCTGCCTCCCTCCCTTCCCAGTCCTGAGATGTTGACTGTGGGACCTTGAGACTCTGGTGGACTGATTCAAGACTGGGATCCCCCCCTCAGGATGGACAGATAAGGCCTGATGGCGCCTCAAGGGCAGCCTTTCCGGGCTGTCTGTCTGGACACATCCAAGTCTCGGCTGTTGTCTGTCGTCTGTTGTGTTTTTTTGTTTTTGTTATGACTGTTTTTCTGTGCTATGGTTTTTTTTTTTTGCTCTCCAGTGGTGCTGCGGGAGTTCAACGCAGCAGCAATGGAGGTTTTTCTTTTCCCAATTCTTTCCTTGTGTGTGCTTTTATATGTGTTCATGTACCGGACCGGCTTATGTGTGTTGTTGTTTGTTAAGTGTGTCATGAGGCCGGTCAAGGTTTGCTCAGCCCTGCTCGTGACCTAGGGCAGGGATATACATCTGGAGCTGGTCCCCGGGCGCCAAAAAGGCGACCTCTTCTCCTAACTGGCAATTAGGATGTATCAGGAGTGTCAGGCAAAGAAGGCAGGAGACAAATGCAGGACTCACTTAGTAGCTCTGGTGCAAGAAAGCGTTTACTGAGAGGCTTAGCTGGGTACGGTACACAGTAAGGCAGTCCAAGAAAAGCAAACAAGTCCAAAACGTCAGGCAAAGGCGTGGTCAAAAAATACAGGCAGGCGGTCAAAACACAAGGTGGAAGCAGGACTTAGACAGAGCGAGGTACAGAGCTTGAACAATGGCACAGGGCACAACGATCAGGCAAAAACCCGGTGCAACCAGTGGTGTTTAAATACTCCCAGCAAAAGGTGCAGAAAGACCTAGAACAAGGCGTGACCCAATCACAAAGAACCGCCCCCCACCAAGCTCAGAGAAGGCAGCCAAGAAACATACAGACCAGAAAAACCCAAGCAAAGCACCCCCAGCCAGAAAAGCAACAAAATCCAAAACCCCACATTTACAATAGAGGGCAAACACAATACATGACAGGATGGGTAAAATGCAGTAAACACATTTCACTGTGCAGGGAACATGTTCCTATGTGCATATAACAATAAACTTCTTTTGAATCCTTGAATCCTTTGAATCCTTGAATTGCACAAACTAAAGAGACTTTTGTGTTTTTCCCCATATTAAGGGAAACTGCTTAAACTATGGGCGTTTAAAAAAAAAAAAACAATTCTAATGAAGTTGGGACATTGTGTAAAATGTAAAAAAAGAATACGATTTGCAAATCCTCTTCAACCTATATTTAACTGAATACACCACAAAGACAAGATATTTAATGTTCAAACTGATAAACGTTATTGTTTTTGTGCAAATATTTGCTCATTTTGAAATGGATGCCTGCAACACGTTTCAAAAAAGTTGGGACAGGGCAACAAAAGACTGGGAAAGTTGATGAATGCTCAAAGAACACCTAATTGGAAACAGGTGAGTCTCATGATTGGGTATAAAAGGAGCATCCCCAAAAGGCTCAGCCATTCACAAGCAAAGATGGGGCGAGGAGCACCATTTTGTGAACAACTGCATGAAAAAATAGTCCAATAGTTTAAGAACAATGTTTCTCAATGTTCAACTGTAAGGAATTTAGGGATTCCATCATCTACAGTGCATAATATAATCAGAAGATTCAGAGAATCTGGAGAACTTTCTACATGTAAGCGGCAAGGCCGAAAACCAACATTGAATTCCCGTGACCTTCGATCCCTCAGCCGGCACTGCATTAAAAACCGACATCGTGTAAAGGATCTTACCGCATGGGCTCAGGAACACTTCAGAAAACCAGTGTCAGTTAACACAGTTCGTCGCTACATCTGCAAGTGCAAGTTAAAACTCTACCATGCAAAGCAAAAGTCATACATCAACAACATCCAGAAACGCTGCCGCCTTCTCTGGGCCCGAGCGCATTTGAAATGGACAAACGCAAAGTGGAAAAGTGTGCTGTGGTCTGAGGAGTCTACATTTCAAATTGTTTTTGGAAATCATGGATGTCGTGTCCTCCGGACAAAAGAAGAAAAAGACCATCCAGATTGTTACCTGCGCAAAGTTCAAAAGCCAGCATCTGAAATGGTATGGGGGTGTGTCTGTGCTCATGGCATGGGCAACTTACACATCTGTGATGGCATCATCAATGCTGAAAGGTACATCAAGGTTTTGGAACAAAACATGGTGCCATCCAAGCAACGTCTTTTTCAGGGATGTCCCTGCTTATTTCAGCAAGACAATGTAACATATTACAAAAGCATGGCTTCGTAGTAAAAGTGTGTGGGTATGAGACTGGCCTGCCTGCAGTCCAGACCTGTCACCCATTCAAAATGTGTGGCGCATTGTGAAACGCAAAATACGACAACAGCGACCCCAGTCTGTTGAACAACTGAAGTTGCACATCAAGCAAGAATGGGAAAGAATTCCACCTACAAAGCTTCAACAATTAGTGTCCTCAGTTCCCAAACGCTTATTGAGTGTTGTTAGAACAAAAGGTGACGTAACACAGTGGTAAACATACCACTGTCCCAGCTTTTTTGAAACGTGTTGCAGGCATCTATTTCAAAATGAGCAAATATTTGCACAAAAACTATAAAGTTTATCAGTTTGGACATTGGTAACTAGCAACTGAGGATTGCAGGGAAGTCCTGGATTGCGGCTGTCAGACACTGCTAGTCTGTGTCATCCACAGGAGCCAGCGTAGGTGTGCACTGCACAGTCATGGCACACCCTGGCACACTGGCCCCGTCTCACAGCTCACAGTTTCCACTATTAGCCAGTGCAGCGAGCTCACCTCCAAAAGTGCCTGGCCCTGGCCCGCGTAGACTAAATCTGACTCCTGCTCCTGTCTTCACGAGGACAGACCCGCAACCCTGTTCTTTTCCTCATAAGAATTAATTTGGGAGACTTTATAGTGGGGAAAATAAGTATTTGATCCCCTGTCAGTTTTGCAGGTTTTCCCACCTATAAAGAATGGAGAGGTCTGTAATTTTTATTGTACGTACACTTCAACTGTGAGAGACAGAATCTAAAAAAATATCCAGTAAATCACATTGTATGATTTTTAAATAATTAATTTGCATTTTATTGCATAAAATAAGTATTTGACCCCCTAGAATAACAGAGCTTAACAGTTGGTACAGAAACATTTGTCTGCCATTACAGAGGTCAGATGTTTCCTGTAGTTCTTGACCAAGTTTTCACACACTGGAACAGGTGTTTTGGTCCACTCCTCCATACAGATCTTCTCCAAATCTTTCAGGTTTGGAGTTTCAGCTCCCTCTAAAGATTTTCTATTGAGTTCAGGTCTGAAGACTGGCCAGGCCACTCCAGGGCCTGGAAATGCTTCTTATGGAGCCCCTCCTTAGTTGCCCTGGCTGTGTGTTTGGGGTCGTTGTCATGCTGGAAGACCCAGCCATGACCCATCTTCAATGCTCTTACTGAGGGAAGGAGGTTGTTTGCCAAAATCTCGCAATAAATGACCCCATCCATCCTGCCTTCAATACGGTGCAGTCGTCCTGTCCCCATTGCAGAAGAGCACCCCCAGAGTATGATGTTTCCACCCCCATGCTTCATGGTTGGGATGGTTTTCTTGGGGTTGTTCTCATCCTCTAAACATGGTAAGTGGAGCTGATTCCAAAAAGCTCTATTTTGGTCTCATCTGACCACATGACCTTCTCCCATGCCTCCTCTGGATCATCCAGATGGTCACTGGTGAACTTCAAATGGGCCTGGACATGTGCTGGCTTGAACAGGGGGACCTTGCTGCCCTGCAGGATTTTAAACCATGACAGCATCATGTGTTACTGATGTAATCTTTGTGACTGTGGTCCCAGCTCTCTTCAGGTCATAGACCAGGTCCTCCTATGTAGTTCTGAGCTTTCTCAGAATCATCCTTAAACCACAAAGTGAGATCTTGCATGGAATCCCAGACCGAGGGAGATTGACAGTCATCTTGTGTTTGTTCCACTTTCTAATAAATAATCATAACAGTTGTTGTCTTCTACCTAGCTGCTTGCCTGTTGTCCTGTAGTCCATCCCAGCCTTGTGCAGGT
The DNA here is from genome assembly GCF_902500255.1 of Thalassophryne amazonica. Lineage (NCBI taxonomy): Eukaryota > Metazoa > Chordata > Actinopteri > Batrachoidiformes > Batrachoididae > Thalassophryne > Thalassophryne amazonica. The sequence continues at coordinate 93,969,984 of NC_047104.1, read as the reverse complement.
CTACAGTTTTGTCCCTGGTGTCCTTAGAGAGCTCTTTGGTCTTGGCTATGGTGGACAGGTTGGCGTGTGATTGATTGAGTGTGTGAACAGGTGTCTTTTATACAGGTAACAAGTTCAAACAGGTGCAGTTAATACAGGTAAAGAGTGCAGAATAACAGGGCTTCTTAAAGAAAAATGAACTGGTCTGTGAGAGCCAGAATTCTTGCTGGTTGGTAGGGGGTCAAATACTTATTTTATGCAATAAAATATTTAAAAATCATATAATGTGATTTTCTGGAATTTTTTTAGATTCTGTCTCTCACAGTTGAAGTGTACCTACGATAAAAATTAAAGACCTCTCCATTTTTTGTAGGTGGGAAAACCTGCAAAACTGAAAGGGGGTCAAATATTTATTTCCCCCACTGTATGCACTGGATTATGGACAAGATTACGCATCTGTCCACGCGGCCAGGTATCCCCCTGGGGGTCAACAAGGTGGCTTAGAGTTGCTTGTCTCTTAAGCGTGGTTGCGCTTTCACCTGTTCCTCTCCCTGTCGTGGATGCGCAGCACTAAAAAGCACGGACTTCTCCCCTTTGCTCCCCCACCAACACCACACTTGCTGGACTCTCCACTACGTTCTGGACAGATGTCCGAGGTTGAGATTGAGATTAATAAATGCAAATTTCTTTAGTAAATAATATACACAAGTACTACTTATGTATATTACTAACTGAAGAAATTTGCACATTATCACTTATATGTATATTTACAAGGCTAAATACTTGAATACTTTGTTCTGTGTTTACAAAGTTTAGTGCAATGTTCAGTCTACTGTGGTTGCACAAATCAGTTTTTTTTAAATAATGGTGGTGGTATTTATTTATTTATTTAAAATTTTATGTTTATTTTTTGTCATGTTTGGTGTCATTGTTGCAAAATTATTTATTTGCAGCTGTTTTCAAAACAATCTATTATTAAAGTAAGAACTCAATATTAATTTAATATTGAGTATTGAGAAGTTATTTTGGAAATAAAGAGAACCGTACTGACAAATTCTGAATTACTGTTCATTTCAGGAGGGGGGCACCACAAAGCATTTGTGTTTAGGGCACCCAAATGGCTAGCAGCGGCCCTGTACAAACGTGACCTGAACTGAGACTTCTGTGTAGCATGACACCCCTAATCAATACCAACACCAATTCTGGAACAATGTGGCTGTATTGCATCATATTTCATGAGAATAAAACATTAAAAACTGTGTTTGCCCAATAAACAAATAAGTGAAGCACATCGTGACGAACAGGATTAAATTAAAACTGGCAGAGTTTTAAGTATATACAACCTGTGCAGATGTGTGCGTGATTATGTTTTAAGATATACATTTACACAATAGTGTAGGTAATGGTGACCTGTGACTGTTCACACATAAGGTGCAGCTTCTCTCTGCAAATGTATCTTTTTTGTTGTTGCATACTCGTACTTTCACACATTAAGCAACAAATTAACAAGGGCACAATTTAGAACTAGAAATTAGGGGGGACAAAGTGCGTGGCCCGCAGGGCCGAAGCCCATAGGCTGGGGGTCTGGGGGCCGCTTTAGGCCCCCAGAAGCCAACGATTTCTAGATAAGCTCAAATACATTCTGAGCATCCAGAACAGTAATTTTAATGTTTTGAGAAGACCATAAAGTGGACACCATTTGACTTATGCAATTTGAAACTGTGGATATAAGTACTTTATTCTGAGAATAGCCAGCACTGATTTTATTAATATCCTGATGTAAGTATGGTATCACCACATGTGTAGAACTCAAAAACAATGATAGGTTGAGTTTTCATTAAAAAAAAAAAACAAAAAAAAAAAACAACAACAACTGCAATGTGGTAAAATGTGTTCATAAATATGAAAGAACAGGCTCTTAATAATTATTAACTATCGCATACTGTTTTTTTTTTCCTCAAGATTTTTTTTGCATAAGTTTGAAAAAACAACAGATCATAAGTTTAGGATAAATTACTTATGAATTTAATTTTCGAAGTGGCACTAATGACAACACTCATACTGAACATAATTCCGCTTGCATAGACTGATTTTGGAGATCAAGCAATAATTGCAGACGGGCTTTCTGAGGTCCCACATAGCTTTTCTGATTTCCTTTTCTAACTTTCAGAATTTAGTAAATTAGCATATGGTCCATTGATACTTATGTGTAGACACTAGTCCCTAGAGGCAACTATTTTTGGTTTTAAATCTGGGCAAATGCAGTCCCAGAAAATTCCGAATGTGACAAACAAGAAACAGGTGTTGTAAACAAGTCAATGCTACTAAAAATACAAACTTGCAGAAACAAAGATACTATTCTGACATGGTTTTGCACATAAGACTGACATGGTTTGCACATAACACTGGCATAGCATGTTTCAAGTACACATATATATGTCAGAAGGTGGGGGGGGACATACCATATTCTGTCCCCCCTGGTCGAAAAGGTGGGGGGGACATGTCCCCCCTATCCCCCACCAAATTGCACCCATGCAAATCAATATAGACAGATTTACTAACTTCCTGCCATAATTATTCCCCAGTTTTGGAAAAGCCTGGGCATGTACCCTGGAAAATGCAATGACTGTTTGATAGACAAACAAACATGTCCGTCCCCTCCAGGTTACAATCAATGTTGTTATCATGGATGTACCTGATTTAAAAGGGCATATAATGACAACAAACCCATTCAAATTTGGCAAACAGATCAACTGAAAAAGCAATATTTGCTCTGATTATGTAATAGACCTCCTTACCACCACCATCTGCTGCATGGTTAGTGGATGCTGGGTTGATGATGGATTAGGAGCAGGTGTGGTTATCAGTGAGAGGTTGTTTTGTGCAGAAATGTAGTGCATGTGAAAAGTAAACTTGATTTTTTAAAATTGACTTCTTATAGTTACATATGATTAGAGTTTGATGTTTTACATCATCAAAATCCAGCAATTCTGTGTCTCCAAGCAAATGAAATGGCTCATTTGAGCTGCGAGTGCTCTGTGAGACACACCTGCTGAGTTGTTCTGCTCTTTGTGTCACATACCATCACGGTGTAGATGAGATCAGTGACTGTTCAGCCATGAAACTGCTCCTGCTGCATGACCCTTTGACTGGGGAGGGACATGGGGAACATGTCTGTTGGAAACTAGAAAGTTTTGGTTATTTTTAGGATGCATCACAACAGTGTCTGTGGGTATTTTTTAATACAATTTTAATATTTAATTTTATGACACTTGGTGACCAATATCAGCGCACTGACAAAACATAATTGAACCTCTTTAAGTGCCTTCTTCCAGTGACAAATGTAAGGAATAAACAGCTTCATTTCAATGAAACAGCTACAGTTGAGCTCTTAGCACTGACATAAAGCACTGTCAGAAACCTCCGGGGGTAGTAGTGCTGCTTGTGCTGGTTGATGCGACTCCACCAAAACAGGGCCCTAAATGGTGTAGTGAGGTTAAGGGTCATACATGCACAAGGTTACATCAAGAGGTAGGAAGAAGGCAGCAGGGGATGGCTGGGGCCAAAGCACTGAGGTCACAGCTTGGGGTCCTGACAGAGGACCATCTCCATCTCAGCACGGTACAGTTTCCCTCCATCCGACAGAGCCATGATGCTCTTCTTGTACCCGACAAGTCCGTTTGCATCAACATCCTGTCACAGAGGTGGATTTACAGTGAAAAGGGTCAGTGTCGCAGTGATGCACCAGGTAGTTATTCCAGCTCTCTTCTATAATTTGCAAGTCAAAAAGTAACCAGACCTGATCTGTCAATAAGCTTAATATTGGTTACCATGTTATTCTTCTCACAGAGGTCCTTCAGCAAAGCATCCAATTCCTGCTCATCAATATAGCCGTTACCATCCTGAAGAAAGAGGAAACATGGAGGTCTCAATTATCCTGAGAGAAATTCAGGCTTATCAAAGCATTTAATTATCTAGGAAATGAATAATAAGAAGTAAATACTCATTAGTCAGTGCATTGTGGGATTCATTGGCTGAGTGCTACCAACCAACATAGTAAAGGTGGCAAATTGCAATATAAGCATGAGCGATCGGCACAGTGTAGATGACTTTAAAAGGTGGAAAGTCAATGAACTGAAACTTTATTGTAAGTGCCGATGTCTCCATGTTCATGAGAAACGCCAAGATGAACGTACTGCATTAGCATACAGGGCAGTAACTATCAATTTGCCATGTGTTTTAACTGCTAAGAACCCCGTCACACAAAGCAAGAATGTGCAGGAATCAGGCAGAATCAGCCGGAATGGGAAATACAACCCAAACCTTGAGGTGCAGTCGGGAGGGACAGATAGTCCCTCGAGGTAGGACCGGGTCGACCACATGGAATGTGGGCAGATCTAGTCTGGCCTGAGTTTTGCACACCTACACAACCGCAGACCAAACATTGTTGGACAACAGCACAGAGACTGTCAGACTGCACCAGAAACACAAATAAAGCACCCAGACTGGTGGACGATGCGCTGAGTGTTGTAACTCACTCACTCACCCACTCATACACTGATCTACTCTTCCACTAGTCCTGGCTCACTAAAAACTGTCTTCAGTTGAACTGTAAAAACACTGAGACTCTGATTATTGCTCCAGAGCAGAAAATTACTTTGTGAACCACCTTGGTTCTCTGGGCTCCTCTGTTTAGTCGAGCATCGGAAATCTTGGTGTTTGGTTTGATTAGTAATTGTTAGCCAGTAATTGATAGACATTCTAGACTCTTGGTCAAAAACTGTTTTTGAGAAATATTGCCAAGTTGAGGCCAATTTTGTCTAAGTCTGATCTGGAAGTTGTGATTCATGTTTAATTTCTTATCGTTTAGATTACTGCAACTCGCTTTTTACTTGTTTTAATAAATCTGCCTTAAATCATCTTCAAATGGTCCAAAATGCTGCAGCGAGACTTTTAACAAGATCTAGTAGACGGACTCACATTACCCCCATTCTATCCTCCCTGCACTGGCTTCCTATCAAATTTCGTATCGATTTTAAAATTTTGGTTTTGACTTTTAGAGCCTTGCATGGTCAGGCCCCCAAATATGTGTTGGATATGTTGAGCCCTACATCTCTGGTCGCTCCCTTTGTTCCTCGGAGCAGAACCTCCTCACAGTTCCGAGAACCCGCTTTAAAACCAGAGGAGACTTATCCTTTCAAGTTGTGGCTCCTAAACTTTGGAATAATCTCCCTCTGTCCCTTCGTGCGACCGTCTCTGTGGATTCTTTTAAAAGGCAGCTAAAGACATTTTTGTTTGGTCAAGCTTTTAGTTGATTGTTCTCTTAATCACTGTTTTTTTTTAACATGGTTGTGTATTTTGTTTACCTTTTGTAAAGCACTTTCTGATTTTTATGTGTAAAGGGGGGGGAGCTTCCCTGACCGGTGTCTGCCCTGTGCTATGAAGCGCACCTGAGGCTGTACCGGAGGTGAGTTCACATGTATATTTACAGTGTCATGGGCTGGCGAAACAGTTCCACCATAATTCCTCTGACAGAGTTAGATGGTACACATGTCATAATCTGTGTATTACGGGGATGACATCCCGTTTGGCTGCACTGTGGGCACTGCGCCTCTGACGCGCACAATGACGCACTGACTCGCAGTGACAGACGGTGCTTTTGATTTGATTCTGCAATGTTCATGTCTATTGCACATGATGAATGTGTGCCACATACATTTTGCATATCAACATATCCTTTGCAATCCCTGAAAGAGGATCCAGTGGAGGTGCACATACGTGGCAGAAGTGGTTAAGCTGTTATGCTGTTATAATGTTGGTGAGAACCCTGACATGTTGTTTCACTGTATCCTGAGTATAGTGATAATAAAGGCATCTTATCTTATAATTAGGCATTAAAACAGACAGTTCTGCCTCCAACATGATTATTTGAATAACAAGAAAGATACTGAAGTAAACTGGTCCAAAAATAATCTATTACTGCTACATGCTACTGCTATTATGATCAGTACACTAAACAGTTTTGGCCTGCAATTACAGGCATATGCAGAATCGCCTTTGGTGTAACATATGTGCACAGTAGTCAGTAAACAAAGGACATGGATGTACATTTAAAACAATGTGCTGTTACTGAATTCCTCACAGCTGAGGGCTGCACACCCATGGACATTCATCGATGAATGAGTGTTGTCTATGGTGACGCCTGTGTGGATGTCAGTACAGTCAGGAGCAGGGTCGGACTGGGAACAAATTTTGGCCCTGGCATTTTTCCTCTGGACCAGCCCACTATTAGCCCGACGAATCCACCCCCAAACACGCACACCCACCCGTCCATACCGAACCCCCAATGAACAAATACTATACACCTAAACACCATGAACACACACCTAAACACACACTTTCACTGTCATTTCACCTTGATCATAGTACAAAACAGAAGCAAAAGCACACAGGTGGAAAAAAGCTTTTGTGTCTCCAAAGTGTGTGAGTGAGTGAGTGAGTGAGAGAGAGAGAGAGAGAGAGAGAGAGAGAGAGAGAGAGAGACAGAGAGACAGAGAGAGAGAGAGAAAAAATAAAGGTAATATTTTGCATGAACATTACTGATTGGAATGGAGGCAAAAAAGAAGCTTGAAAAACTTAAATTAAATAATTTGACTAACTAATAACACCAAAACCTTTAAATTAAATTGGTTAAAATTAATTAACAGTGTAGAGGACAAAGCAAATTAAGTATACAAAACCACTTAATTAAATGCGTTGCTAAACTTGGGTTTGTCTGACTATATGTATCTTGTGTGTACTCAGTGGCTGAGTTAGAATTTCTTTAAAAAACATGCAAATTGCTATTTTAGGGTTTTGTTTTGTTTTTAAACTGAGCAAATAATTTGTTTTAGAGTGTGGAATACGCCAAAGAATATTTCACTTCTGTGAACTGATCCTCATAACGTGTAAAGTGAAATCAAAATGCCAGAGGGGCGGGAGCGGCCGCCTGCTCTTCCTGCAATCTGATTGGCCACCCTGTATGCTTCTCCAATTGTCATTGGCTGTTGGTCATGTCAATCATTGTGCTCGATGTAAGTCACCATTGTGTGATCAAATGGAAACAAAACTGAAACCTAGAATAAGACTGCGCCGTGTATGAAACACTACAGAACTTTTATTTTGACACAAATTCAGGAAGTGGTTCTTCAGCTGTGCTGCTGTAGCTTCACCGATCACGGACTTTCCTCGTGTTGACAGCAGAGCGCGGTTCGAGAACACTGTATTTCCATAATCTTTATAAATATGGGAGGGCTGGCCCGCACACGTGAAAACGTGCAGCGGCCCACCGGGCAAATGCCCAAAATCACAGATTATCAGTCCGAGTATGGTCAGGAGGTGAACACAGAATCTGAAGGGTGAAAATCTCGTCACAAGTCTGCATGACCAGACCCGTAGATGGAGTAGTTCTCATACAATTTTTGGGACACAGCAAGACTGTCTTCTCCGACCGATATGTGGACACTTGTAAAACCTGCACCCATACAAGTGCGTTCGTCCTTAAGACGATGCAATTCGTCAGCATGACAATGCTTATCCACACACGAGTTGACAAACACAGGATGTATTGCAGAAGCTCAAATGTTGAGATATTTTACCACACACACTGTATATTCCGGATCTCACGCCCTTTGGCTTTTTCATTTTATTCAAGTTGACATAACATCAGAAGGGACACAGTTACACTAATAATTCAGAAGTGCAACCAGCTGTGCATCGCTGGTGTAGAGAAAAGACACCTGATTTCTTCACCGACAGGATGCAAAAACTTCTCTAGCATTGGGATGAGTGGAAAGGTGAGCTGAATATGTGGAAAATGAATGACATTTCAGTATGTGCTTGTTATTGAAATAATCACGTATGAGGCAAAACCTTTCAGCTGATCCTCATAAAATATAAAATTAATGCATATTTGTTTATACTATATCATACACATTTTGTCCAGTATATATAGCATACCCATACACAGAGAGAAAATGCTCGTTTCACCTTATCATAGAGGGTGAAGAGAGCTTCAAACTCGTTGTCTGTGAGTGTGATATCCTGTGAGAGAGACACAAATAGAGCAATGAATTGTTAAAAACTGCTGGTTATTTGGACAGAGCAGATAAAGCTCCATCATATGCAGAACTGATAATATTCCCTGTAGATTATAACTGGGACTACAATTGGGTTAATCCTGGTAAAATGGACTAATCATCTGTCCAAAAGGAATTTTAGATCTACTCTAATAAGACACAGTGCAAACACTCGCAGCATATAGACACATTGCAGGTATTTTTCAATCATGAAACAACAAAGTGGTGTGTCTTCTCCTCCCTATGCATTCTCTCAGGAGTATTTTCTAGATGATATGATAATATGATTTTTTTAGTGACTGATCTAAATGCAACATATTCAAAGTAATTACAAGTACAGAATATTTTTTTATTTGAATCATTTGATTCAAATCAAATTGTAGAAACATTCAGAATAATCTGCTTCCAAATACATTCAATATGAGTGGAAATGCATCACATTTCACAAAACAATACAGCTGAGGACGAGGCATTTGTTTTAAAGCCCCATATGTCTATTCACTACTGTGATGGCATGTAATCCTCTTGTAGTGAAACCATTATTGTAAATGCTGATTCCCCAATATGCAGTAACCTTTGTACATCAAGACAGGATTTCAGTGTTTAGTGACTGAGAGATGATGAGATGAGATGATGTTTAGTCTGGGATAGAGTTAAAAATGTCAGAGCTTTGTGTATAAACTCTCACCTGGAACTTTAGCAGGAAATTTTCCTGAACAGGCAAGAGCCTGCAGTAGAACAAATAAGGTTCAATCCACTTAAATTTATAGAGTGCAAAATCATAAGTCATTTCAAAGCACTATAAATAAGTAACATCTAAACCTTAGCCATCCCATGAGCAAGCACATTTGTTGCAACAATAAGAGCAAACTCCAGTTTTTTATATATTTGTTACAGGGAGAAACCTCAAGCAGACCAAACACAATGGGGTGACACATCGGTTTTGGCCACACAGACAGAACAGAAAGCACAAAACAATACTGACAGACATGTAATGGGAAAGTTGCAACTGAGATAACCAAATATAGCTTTCCGTGTGCAATAGCAGGATTAACAGACACTCAGGTACGCAGTTTTTGGACAGCAGCATTATTTTTGGTCATTTTGCTTCTGTACATAACCATAATGTTTTTAAACTGAAGCAATCGAGATGTGATTCAAGCATGGGCTTTAAGCTTTAATTCAAGGGGTTTAAAGTTGTAGAAGAAGAAGTCAGTCCAAGACCCACTTGGCAATTCTATGAGATGCAATGTCCGTTTCCACTTTCAGTGGTCCTGTTGTGTTCTAGCCGTCCCAGGGAATTATGGCTTGACCATTACTTATTAATCCAATTGAGAATAATTAGTCTTTGTGACAGCTAGATTACAGCAGGACCATTGAAAGTGGAAACGGACGTTACAGTCTCATGGAATAACCCCATTGGTGCCACAGGCCATAAATAATTGGACAATTAACTGACAGGTACCATAGCTTCACTGCCAGGTGTAGCATGTTCTCTTTTGCTCCATGGAAAAATAATAAATACATTTTGTGGAAAACTGCACAGATAAAAGGTCTGGAATAGATTCCAACTGTTGAATTTGCATTTGGTAGCTGCTCATTGGAACTCTCAATATAATATTAATAACAGTAGGTCAGGTCTGGGAGCATGCACTGGTGCCACGTGTTTCCACATCTACCATACCATGGAACCGCTTTGGATTATGGATGGCGACCAACCTGGCAGGCAACCAGTCCATCCTCACCTCTTGAAAGTAACCAGCCACAGCCAAGTGAAATGCGAGTATCCCCTTGACCTTTCATACCCACTGGTCTCCTCATCAATGAGACACCTGCATACTGGATCATGTACGGATAAATAAGCCACATGTCCAAAATGGCAAAGGTGACATTCCCTCACAATTCAAATGATACTACCCATCTATACTCCATACTACTGCAACAAGTACGACTACTAATATTAACTACTACTACTACTACTACTACTACTACTACTAACAGTGCTAAATTTGTTCAGTGTTGTCAAATAATTGCCACAAAGTGCATTACAGCATGTATAAAAATTAGCAACAGAACACAAGACAAAACTATTTTATAGCACAGTCATACAAAAATATAAATCATAAAAAGAAAAGAAAAATTAATACCCACAGCATTACCAGCAAGATGTCTGTCCATTATGCTGCGTTTACACATAACGACAACAAGTCACGAATGCCACGAAGTACACATTCTTGACTGCTGATCACGAATGTGATGATTCGGGGCAGAGGCGTCAGGTGTCCTCAGGAACTGCTGCAACCTGTTACCACACGTTATGATTAATGGCACATGTTGCTGGAGAATTATCAGGAACCATTACGCACGGTCAAGAATAGTGTTCAGCGTTGTTGCGCGCTATTGCGCGTAACAGCGCATCGTTAAGTTCTGTCATGTTGTGAACGAGGTGAATTGTCTCCACACACACACCCATATTCATCCAACCGACTTCAGATCGCTCCAGTTTTTCAGAAGAACTTTGTGACTGCATGCATAGTTGGGCTCTGTGCCACTAAGGAGGAGGAGGACAGAGCCAGATATGTGGCCTCATGCGGGTCTCGTCTCGTGCATTTTCCCAAACATCAGGCACATGCAGCAGGTGGAACACCTGCAGGAGCGTGCTGAAGAGCACTGAAATTAGACTTTTAGCCAAGTTGGTGTCAGCAATCAAACTAAATGCGGTGCAGCAGGGTTTAATTGTGCGCACGCTTCTTCCTCTGCTGGACTGGAGGAGGTGCAGAGATGTCTGGCTGCACGTAAGTCTCCTCTTGCTCCTCTGGCTCAGACTCGTTCTCCCGCTCATCGGTTACAACAGCAGGTGGAACACCTGCAGGAGCGTCCTGAGGAGCTTCAGCAGGAACTGTGGAACGACATTTGGAGCCGAGTTTAACTGTGCGCACGTAACAGAAAACTGATTCCTCGTGGCGCCCAGTGAAATGTGACGCCGCGTTACAAGTCGTGTCAAAACTTGACAGTTTCTGTGTCACTTCGTAATAACGCGTGACAGTTTGGGCTCCAAGAACCATCACAGGAACCACTACGAACATTGTCACGTTCTATTAACGATCACTACTCATCAAGACGGATCAACACGCTCAGTTGCGACCTCCATGACGTGAGACAAAATGAGGGTGGTGTGTGACATTCGTGGAAGATTTTTTGACAGGCAAAAACATGCTCCACGAATATCAAGAATATCACGCAACAGCATACACTATTAAGAAATGTATTCAGATGCGTTAAGTCACATTAAGAATGTCAGGAATGTGTCACAAATGACAGAAAAATGACATTCATAACGCGTCTTGGTTATGTGTAAACGCACCTTTACAAAAAGGTCACCAAACAAAGAAACAAAGAAACAAAACCAAAAGATATAACACATATAAGTGTATTAAATGCAAATACTGTATATGAGGTCTGTGATAAAAGTAACAGACCTTATTATTTTTTTCAAAAACGATATGGATTTGAATCACGTGTGATTACATCAGACATGCTTGAACCCTCGTGGGCATGCAAGAGTTTTTTCATGCCTGTCGGTTACGTCATTCGTCTGTGGGCAGTCTTTGAGTGAGGAGTGGCCCACCATCTCGTCGATTTTTTCATTGTTTAGGAATGGCTCAGAGACTGCTGCTTTGTTTGATCAAAATTTTTTCAAAACTGTAAGACACAACTGAGTGGACACCATTCGATAAATTCAGCTGGTTTTCGGTAAAAAGTTTAACGGCTGATGAGAGATTTTGGTCTGGTAGTGTCGCTTTAAGGACGGCCCACGGTGCCTGATGGCGATCTGCGCTTCGAGGCGGCAGCGTCTCACCGTTTCAAGTTGAAAACTTCCACATTTCAGGCTCTGTTGACCCAGTAAGTCGTCAGAGAACAGAGAACTTGCAGAAGAAGTCGGCATGAGGAGTTTATTTGGACATTCCATTGTTAACAGACATTTTGTAATGAAAGAACGTGTGGGCAGAGTCGCATGTCGGGCCGGACCCGACCGCGGGGGGTCGCGACAGGAAAAACACCTCCGTTGGAAACCTTAACGGACAAGTTGGAACATGCCCAAGCTGTTAAACAATTTCTCAGTTACTCACTTGTTGAAAGCCATCAAAAGCCGCCTGAATTTTACAAATGGTTTTCAACACAGAGGGGTTTTTCCTGTCGCGGCGCACACAGATTTGCCGAGTCGTTTCCGTGACGACTCGGCAAATCTTTCATTAAAAAATGTCCTTAAACAGTGGAATGTCCGCATAAAGTCCTCATGCCGGCCTCTTCTGAATCTTCTCTGTTCTCTCATGACGTCCTGGGTGAATTAAGCCTTAAATTAGGATGTTTTCAGGTCGAAACAGGCTGACGACGGAGCCTGGAAGCGCTGCAGGACGTCCCGCTCCGTGGGAAGTCCTTACACCGACAGAAACACCCCATAATCTCTCATCAGCCGTTAAACCTTTCACCGAAAACCAGCTTAATTTCTCCAATAGTGTCCACTCGGATATCCCTCACAAGTCCAGAAAAAATGCTGATAAAGCAACGCGCGCCGTCCGCAGCGGCTATTCAGACAAAGAGATTCCGACGGGCGGGGTGGAGCACTCCTCACTCAAGGCCTGCCCACACGCAAATGACGTCACCGACGCGTGAAAAAACTCACGCATGCGCACGAGGGTTCAAGCATGTCTGACGTAAAAACATATGAATCAAATCCATTTATTTTTTGAAAAAAATAAAAAGGACCGCTTTTTTCATCACAGACCTCGTATACATCGAGACAAGTTTACCAGTTGATCCCACTTTATTCAAGGTTACAACAGCAGATCCAGCACAGATCCAGATTGGGAAATGACAAGTTTTCGACCAGATGGCCTTCCCAACGCAAGTCCAGTTTTACATGGGGAAACAGACAAAGCCCCTAGTCTTCCTGGTCTCCATTTTAGGAAGTACTAACTAGGACCCACTCTGCTTAGCTTCTGAGAGCTGATGGGATCAGGCTGCACAACAGAGCAGACTGGCTGCCTTTTCATCAAGACAAGACATCAACTAATTATAAATACTACAAAAAAGAGGCATGACTGTAGTCCAGATTTGGATATTTCAACCAAATCTGCCTAACTTCAACAGGCAGCCTACTGCGCAAAGTTGAGGCACAATAAGCAAAGGCTGAACACACAATAAGTCAACACACTGACAGTGCAGTGAAGACACACTCACCTGGCCATCTCAGAGAGGCCCAGCTTGCCATCATCATTAAGGTCAAACATCTTCAACTGCACAAAAAAAAAAAACAAAAAAACCCCCAAAAACAAACAAACTGTAACTCTTATTATTAAATGATTTTAGATTATAAGCATGCACTACTGGCTACAAAGCGTGCCTATTATTCTGATTTGATCAATAAAAACAAGCATAACTCAAAGTTTTTGTTTGAAACTGTAGCATTTCTCATTCATGGACGGCCACCTGTTATTCACTCTCCCTTTTCAGCACAGGACTTCTTGGACTATTTTGAGAAGAAAATTGAGGATATTAGGTTGAGCATATCTCAGCAGGTTTTGGTCCAACCACCGCATACTGCTATGGAGGTGGATGCGCCCACTGAGGTGTTACCCAGATTTACAGATTTTGATGGTATCTCGCTAGGCGCGCTGACAAAGCTCGTGACATCTACTAAAAGCACAACCTGCTTATTTGATCCCATACCAACAAAACTGTTTAAGGACCTGTGGCCCATTCTTGGGCCGACTGTGCTGGAAATGATAAATCTCTCATTAACATCTGGATTTGTTCCTAAATGTTTCAAGTCTGCAGTGATTAAACCATTACTTAAGAAATCCAATCTCGACCCTAGTGTATTGAAAAAATTATAGACTGATATCAAATCTATCCTTTTGTTCTAAAATCCTGGAAAAAGTGGTTTCGTGACAGCTCATGGACCACCTCACTGAGAATAATCTTTTTGAGCCATTGCTTTTAGAACATATCACTCCACAGAGACAGCACCTACTAAAGTTCACCTTTTGCGAGCAATGGAGTCAGATACCACTACAGTCTTGGTGCTGCTGGATCTTAGGGCTCCGTTTGATACTGTGGATCATCATATTTTAATCGATAGGCTGGAGAATCATTTTGGGATTACTGGGAGTGCCCTTGCATGGTTGCGTCATACGTGTCCAGTCATTCTTACTGTGTATTAATTAATTAAGTAATTAATTAAATTTAATGAATTGCTTCATTTCAGTCACCTCATTCCAGTCACCAATAAAGCAACTGGGATGAGGATCAGCACCACCAAATTTGAAAGCTTGGTCCTCTGTCAGAAAAGGGTGGATTGTCTCCTCTGTGTCAGAGGCAGTCTTGCCACAGTTACTTTGAAAAAGTAATCCAATTACTGATTACTGATTACTCCTTGAAAAAGTAACTTAGTTACTTTACTGATTACTCAATTGTAAAAGTAACTAAGTTAGATTACTAGTTACTTTTTTAGTTACTTTTCCCAGCTGCCGACAACAACCCTCTGCCACCTCAACATGACAATGATACCTGTTTTGCCAAAACTTACTTTATAGTCACCCTTTCTTGACTTCAATGAAAATAAATACTTGTTTTATAAAAAGTAAAATAAAGACCTCTTTCTTGACCTCATATTTAACTGTTGACAGCACTGTAACAGTAAAACTTGCAATTTCGAACCTACATTGTTTATAAATGTAACTATTAAATTCATTCTAGCATTTTTCTAACATTTAAATTCTCTCTAAATATTTTACTTGTCGAAATTAATATTATTTTAAGTAGTATTAGTAGTTGTAGTAAAAAAAGGCTTCAAAACTGGACCTTTAATCTAGGGGTGTTGTGGGGGGGGCACATCCCTCCCCCACGCCCCCATTCCATCTGGATTCGCCCCTACTTTGGCGTTTGAGCACAAAGAATGGATAACATTTATTTATGCAGAAAACGTGACCAGATTTACAAGTAAGAAAGTTTTATTGTGTTTTCACATCATGTGGTCCTCAGAAAGAGAGTTTAGGTGCATTTGAGTGGAAAATAGTGTTAGTTGTTGACGCGTCGCGGAGGATCAGCTGTTTTAACGTGCAGATATGGAGCGGCTCAGCTCAGCTCTAAATAAAGGAGGAAAAAAGTATAAAAATGTCTTTGTAAAGCTCAGTGCAGGTGTGCTGATCACCGTGCTTTAAGAGGAGACGACGAGTCGAGCAGCTGCAAAAAACCGTGGATGAAAAGCTCACAGCTCACTGAAAGTGGGCAGTTCAGTCGAACCCCGACCTCCTGCCCACAGACCAAGTTTAATGCTGCTATCGACCCACAATGAAAAATAATAGTAACGCACAGTGACATGGAGAAGTAACTTTAATCTGATTACTGATTTGGAAAGATTAACGCGTTAGATTACTCGTTACTAAAAAAAGTGGTCAGATTAGAGTAACGCGTTACTAAGTAACGCGTTACCGGCATCACTGGTCAGAGGAGAAATTTTTTGCCCCAAGTGGAGGAGTTCAAGTATCTTGGGATCATGTTCGTGAGCGGGGGATAAGTTGGAGTGTGAGATCAGCAGATGGACTGGAGCTGCATCTGATGTTCTGTGGATGCTGTGAACAGACTGTCATGGTGATGAAAGAGTTTAGCCAGAAGGTTTGACCCTTGGTTTACCAGTTGATTTATGCTCCTTTCCTCACCTATGGTCATGAACTTTTGGGCTACGACCAAAAGCACAAGGTTGCTGTTCCAAGCAGAGGAAATGAGACTCCTCCATCTGTTGTCTGGCCTTACACTCATGGACATGGTGCTTGAATATCTAGGAGGGGCTCAGAGTACAGCCTCTGCCTTTTTACATCAAAAGGAGCCATCTGAGGTGGTTTGAATATCTGGTGAAGATGCCTTCTGGACATGTCACCTGGAGGGAACCCATGCAAACATGGGGAGAACATGCAAACTCCACACAGAAAGGACCAGGCGGGAAGTGATTTCAAGATCCTCGTGCTGTGAGGCAACAGTGCTACCCATTACGCCACCATGCTGCCCATGGTTTTAAAATTAGCTCTAAAAAATTCAGTCGAAGTGGATATTCTAAGTAGACTGTTCCATAAACTAAGAGCACAATTAGCAAAGTCCCTAAGGCCCACTGACCTCTTAAAACACAGAAACACACAAGCAAACAAAAAACAGACATTGCAGAGCTGGAGCAAGCCATTGTTCAGTTGATCAACTGGCATATTATAGCTCTGGTGCCCCCAGTGGGACCAGAAGGACTGCTCCACCATGGCTCCAGCATCCTCTTGAGACTGAGAGTAATGTGGCAGATCTGCTGCATGATGAAATCTACTGCCTCTGAAGACTGGGAGTAGTACCATGATGGCTTTCAGTGAACCACCACAGGCCTTAAAAACCAGTGTTAGAATCATACCTCACCCACATTTGCTTGGTGGACAAATACAGTGCCTTGAGCAGCAAGGAAGCAGTCAAGCCCTCCAAGGATAATGCACACATGAAGGCTATTTAGGTCAGAACAAAGGACTGTATGGGAGCTGCCGAATCAAGGTGTCAGTCTAGTTCTGGTGGACACCAGAGTGATCATCTCCATTGTTCAGCGTGATGTTCATTCAAGTACTACATGCCATTGCTAGCAGCCAGGATGCAAACTAATACTCAGCTGAGAAGGCAGCATGAAAGCAATCCAAGTGGAAGACCGGGAAAGGATGCATGAGTTCTGGCTCAATAAGATCCAAGAATGGTACATCATCTGCTGGGACCTTGCTGACCCGGTGGGAAGCCACCTTTAATGTGTCCATGACTACCACAACCCTCGACATGGAGACTGTGGCTCCACAGACTGGTCAGTGGGAAGAGAAGAGGCTGAAGCGAAGGCTGGGAGCAGAACTCATAAGCAGTCCAGCATGTATTAATATTGGGTCTGTAGAGTTGTGAATGCTCATGGTGAGAATTGAGGAGCAAGGAATATTTGCAAGGACACCTGAGGAGTGAAACACTGTAGCAATAAAGCCAGAGGAGTGGTGCATACAACTCTCAAAGCTCATGGAACAGTGCACACTACTTGTGAATCCTGTTCAGCAGCACTCACTACTGGCTCAGCATAGATGCCTGGCTCACACTGGATGCCACGTGAGTGACGGTGGCGAAAGGTTGCCATGTAATCCCTATGGAAGGAGGTGTTGTGGCGCCACAAAAGTTCAAGCCATGCAATGCGACGCGATGGACGCAAATAAAGCGACGTGTATAAAGCGATTTTGAGCAATTGGCGCATTTGTGGCGCGAAATCACGTTGCATCGCGTCGCGTCATCCTCTTCCCCAAGTTGGAAAAATCTGAACTTTTTCGTCTTCTCGCGCCGCGATGACTAATCAGGGACTGGATATGTAGTGACGTGGAGATGTCTGGAGTTTATACTTGATGTGGACATGTCCTGTCTCTGGCAGCCAGCCTGTGAGCAGGACTTATGTCCCTTTTACAATTATGACAAAGTTTGAGGGGAGCGTGAGCAGCAGCACCGCAGCAGCAGCAGCAGCCAGTTTTTTTTTCACATGCTCTGAGTCCTTTCTTGTTCGCAGTGGTGATGGACAGGTTGACGATGAGATCAGACAGGAGTCCCCATGGACTATGATGTTTACAGATGACATTGTGATCTGTAGTGAGAGTAGAGAGCAAGTTGAGTCTAGTCTGGAGAGGTGGAGATATGCTCTGGAGAGCAGGGGAATGAAAGTCAGTAGACACAAGACTGAGTACATGTGTGTGAATAGGAGGGAGCCCAGTGGAATAGTGCAGTTACAAGGAGTAGAAGTGGTGAAAGTAGATGAGTTTAAATATTTGGGGTCAACTGTTCAAAGTAATGGAGAGTGTGGTGGAGAGGTGAAGAAGAGAGTGCAGGCAGCGTGGAGTGGGTGGAGAAAGGTGGCAGGAGTGATTTGTGACCGAAGAATATCAGCAAGAGTGAAGGGGAAAGTTTACAAGACAGTAGTGAGACCAGCTATGTTGTACAGTTTAGAGACGGTGGCACTAACAAAAAGACAGGAAGCAGAGCTGGAGGTGGCAGAGCTGAAGATTCTCTTTGGGAGTGACGAGAATGGACAAGATTAGGAATGAACATATCAGAGGGACAGCTCAGGTGGGACGGTCAGAGAGGCGAGATTGAGATGGTTTGGATATGCGTAGAGGAGGGACCCAGGGTATATAGGGAGAAGGATGCTGAGGATGGAGCCACCAGGCAGGAGGAGAAGAGGGAGGCCAAAGAGGAGGTTTATGGATGTGCTGAGGGAGGACATGCAGGTGCTTGGTGTGACAGAGGAAGATACAGAGGACAGGGTGAGATGGAAATGATTGATCTGCTGTGGCGACCCCTAACGGAAGAGCCGAAAGACGAAGAAGAAGAAGTGTGCGCGAACGAATCGTCCGTGAAGATGATTTTATTAACTACACAGATGTATAATAAAACAAATGGTGACTGGCTTATAACACAATTATGACAGAGTTGGAGAGGAGAGCGAGGAACTGCAGTAGCAGCCAGTATTTTTTTTTTAATTGTTCACATGTGCGCGTGTGAATGGGACAGGAGGTCCTCAAACTGGGTCCTGGAGAGGCGGAAGTACCGCTGAAAGCAAATAATGAAACTCCCCGAATTGGGAACGTCTCATGAGGATGTTGTGAACCCTGGGACGGTACCACTAGCGACATTTGTCAGCTTTCCACAACAAATAGAGCACAGCAACTCGCTCTGTTTGATCAAGGTCCACCATGTCGCCTTGACGGCGAGCGGAATGGAAGCTCCTCCTATTTGGTGACGCATTGGGGTGAATTTTTGCAGCGAAAAAAGCAGAGTGACACACCGGGCGATGGTGGCGCGTCCATCGCCAGGCGAGGGATGCGAAATTGTGGCGTTGCGTGGCATCCGGTGTGAACACAACTTTAAAGAAATGCAGCAGCCATGGGCTTGTCTCACGACTGAGCCACTAGCTCAAACTCCTCCTGTATATGGACAAATACAACCACGGCGCAGTTTGCCAAAATACCTAGTTTGTAAGGTAAACCTTAGACAAGAGATATTCCATTTATGTAGTTTTTAATGCTTAAATGTCTTTATTATAAAGTATTTAATATTCATGTTTGCATCATTTTTGCACAGTACTGTAGTATTTATTTTACTAAACTAACACATTTCTTTAGTATATGATACTCACAATTGTCTGTGTATACTCATTGAGCTTCTTGTCATCGCACTGTCTGTCAACCTTCCTCAGCAGGTCTGACAGGAAACCCTACAGGAAATAACATCATCATTATCATCATCACGATCAACATAAACATCATAATTACCACCGTCGCCATCATCATCATAAGTATCATCATCATGACCATCATCATCAACGTTATAATCCTCATCATCTCATGATCACTATCATAATCATCATTGTCACCATCATCGTTATCCTAATTGTCATAATCAACATCTTAATTGTTATCATCACCGTCATCATAATTGTCATTGTCATAATCAACGTCTTACTTGTCATCATCATCGTTATAATCATAATAGTTATTGTCACATCATCATCATCATCATAGCTGTCACTGTCATCGCAATCATATAACAATCATTATTATCATCATCATCATTATTATCATCATAATGTCATTGTCATCATCGTACTATTTTTCCAAAAATGACCTGAGCCATGATGAAGCTTGCAAAATTTGTTTTCAGAGTGGCCGTGTGTGTGTGCGTTTTAACAACAGCAAGTTTGTTCAATGCAGAAAGCATCACACATTTCTAATCAAAAGCGCTGGAAACTAATCATCATCTGAGCTAAACTTGAATTTGTTTATAGTCATTATTTCACCATGTCAGAGCAGCAGTAACATTCATATGGGCTTGAAAAAAACACATGTACTTTTAATTAGTCATCTTTTATTTTACCTTTAGCTCATTGGACTCAATGTACCCACTGCGGTCTGTGTCATAGGTCCTCCATGCCTGCAGAAGGAGAGCAATACAGTGAATTTTCAGCAAACAAGAATAAAGTGTCTGGTTGCTAGCTGCAAGGACAAAGTAAGTTAAAAACACACACTTGTCTTTAAGTTTAGAAACCGCTGTCTTGAGAGCCAGAAAATACAGCACCAATTCCAAAGAAGTTGAGACGTTGTGGGAATGTAAATAAAAACAGAATACAACCTATATTCAATTGAATACACCACAAAGACAAGATATTTAATGTTCAAACTGATAGACTTTTTGTTTTTGTGCAAATATTTGATAATTTTGAAATGGATGCCGGCAACACGTTTCAAAAAAGCTGAGACAGGGGCAACAAAAGACTGGGAAAGTTGATGAATGCTCAAAGAACACCTGTTTGGAACATTCCACAGGTGAACAGGTTAATTGGAAACAGGTGAGTGTCATGACTGGGTATTAAAGGAGCATCCCCAAAAGGCTCCGCCATTCACAAGCAAAGATGGAGCAAGGATCACCACTTTGTGAACAACTGCATGAAAAAATAGTCCAACAGTTTAAGAACAATGTTTCTCAACGTTCAATTGCAAGGAAGTTAGGGATTCCATCATCTACAGTCCATAATATAATCAGAAAATTCAGAGAATCTGGAGAATCTGCATGGTCCTGTGGTGTCTGATTTTATTGAGTGGTATAAGGCCTCCTTTTAAAGGATAAACTCCTCAAAAACAAAAGAGATGCATATTGACTTTAGGAGATCTCCCCCTCCCCCCTGTCCTGTGCTCTTTGGCTCAGAGCCGGTGGAAGTGGTGCACCAGTACAAATATTTGGGAACAATTATTGATGACAAACTGACTTTCGAGGCTCAAGTTGATGTCCTCTGTTCCAAGGCCCATCAGCGCATGCACTTTTATTGGAAACTGCGGAATTTTAATGTTGAGAAGACTTTTATGAGAATGTTTTATTCATGTTTTATTGAGCCTATTTTAACATTTTCTTTTATATGTTGGTTTGGTGCTCTTTCTATGAAGAATAAAAAGCACCTGCAAAGCACTGTGCACACCTGTGGCAAAACTGCAGGATGCACTTTTAATGACCTGCAGGATGTGTACAGGACACATCTTTTGAAAAGGGCGAGACAGATCTCCTCAGACCCCAGCCATCCTCTATGGGCTGAGTTCACACTGCTGCCATCCGGCTGCAGGTTCACTGTCCCCAAGTATAGAACCAACAGATTTAAAAATTATTTTATTCCAGTTGCAGTTGGTGTTTTAAAACCAGTCTCTGCAACTGTAATTGTTGTTCATCTTTTTAATTGTCTATTTTTTGTGTTATTGTTTTACTGGATGTGTGAATTGGGGTGTATTTTTGCTGCTGCTGCAAACCAAACTGCCCCCTTGGGGATAATAAAGACACCTTGAACCTTGAACCTTCTACACGTAAGCGGCAAGGCCAAAAACCAACATTGAATGCCCACGACCTTCGATCCCTCAGGCAGCACTGCATTAAAAACCTACATCATTGTGTAAAGGATCTTACCGCGTGGGCTCAGGAACACTTCAGAAAACCATTGTCAGTTACCACAGTTTGTCGCTACATCTACAAGTGCAAGTTAAAACTCTACCATGCAAAGCAAAAGACATACATCAACAACATCCAGAAACGTCGCCGCCTTCTCTGGGCCCGAGCTCATTTGAAATGGACAGATGCAAAGTGGAAAAGTGTGCTGTGGTCTGATGAGTCCACATTTCAAATTGTTTTTGGAAATCCTGGAAGTCGTGTCCTCTGGGCAAAAGAGGAAGAAGACCATCCAGATTGTTACCAGCGCAAAGTTCAAAAGTCAGCATCTGTGATTGTATGGGGGTGTGTTAGTGCCCATGGCATGGGCAACTTACACATCTGTGATGCTGAAAGGTACATCCAGGTTTTAGAGCAATACATGGTGCCATCCAAGCAATGTCTTTTTCAGGGACGTCCCTGCTTATTTCAGCAAGACAATGCCAAGCCACATTCTGCACGTGTTACAACAGCGTGGCTTCGTAGTAAAAGAGTGCAGGTACTAGAGTGGCCTGCCTGCAGTCCAGACCTGTCACCCACTGAAAATGTGTGGCGCATTATGAAGCACAAAATACGAGAACGGAGTTGTACATCAAGTAAGAATGGGAAAGAATTCCACCTACAAATTTATTTGTATGTTACTGCTGCAAATAATTATTTGAACACCTGTGAAAATCAATGTTAATATTTCGTACAATAGCCTTTGTTTGCAATTACAGAGGTCAAACGTTTCCTGTAGTTTTTCACCAGGTTTTCACACACTGCAGCAGGGATTTTGGTCCACTCCTCCATATAGATCTTCTCTAGATCTTTCAGGTTTGGAGTTTCAGTTCCCTCCAAAGATTTTCTATTGAGTTCAGGTCTGGAGACTGGCCAGGCCACTCCAGGACCTTGAAATGCTTCTTACGGAGGCCCTCCTTAGTTGCCCTGCCTGTGTGTTTGGGGTCATTGTCATGCTGGAAGACCCAGCCATGACCCATCTTCAATGCTCTTACTGAGGGAAGGAGGTGGTTTGCCAAAATCTCACAATACATGACCCCATCCATCCTCCCTTCAAAACGGTGCAGTCGTCCTGTTCCCTTTGCAGAAGAACACCCCGAGAGTATGATGTGTCCACCCCCATGTTTCATGGTTGGGATGGTTTTCTTGGGGTTGTTCTCATCCTCTGAACATGGTAAGTGCAGTTGATTCCAAAAAGCTATATTTTGGTCTCATCTGACCACATGACCTTCTCCCATGCCTCCTCTGGATCATCCAGATGGTCACTGGAGAATTTCAGATGGGCCTGGACATGTGCTGGTTTGAGCAATCAATCAATCAATTTTTTCAATCAATTTTTTTATATAGCGCCAAATCACAACAAACAGTTGCCCCAAGGCGCTTTATATTGTAAGGCAAGGCCATACAATAATTATGTAAAACCCCAACGGTCAAAACGACCCCCTGTGAGCAAGC
The DNA here is from genome assembly GCF_902500255.1 of Thalassophryne amazonica. NCBI lineage: Eukaryota > Metazoa > Chordata > Actinopteri > Batrachoidiformes > Batrachoididae > Thalassophryne > Thalassophryne amazonica. The sequence continues at coordinate 93,946,873 of NC_047104.1, read as the reverse complement.
ACTTGGCTACAGTGTGAATTAACTGAAGGCTTTTTAGGGAACTTTTAGGACAACCTGATAATAATGAATTACAATAGTCCAGCCTAGAGGAAATAAATGCATGAATTAGTTTTTCAGCATCACTCTGAGACAAGACCTTTCTGATTTTAGAGATATTGCGTAAATGCAAAAAAGCAGTCCTACATATTTGTTTAATATGCGCTTTGAATGACATATCGTGATCAAAAATGACTCCAAGATTTCTCACAGTATTACTAGAGGTCAGGGTAATGCCATCCAGAGTAAGGATCTGGTTAGACACCATGTTTCTAAGATTTGTGGGGCCAAGCACAATAACTTCAGATTTATCTGAGTTTAAAAGCAGGAAATTAGAGGTCATCCATGTCTTTATGTCTGCAAGACAATCCTGCAGTTTAGCTAATTGGTGTGTGTCCTCTGGCTTCATGGATAGATAAAGCTGGGTATCATCTGCGTAACAATGAAAATTTAAGCAATACCGTCTAATAATACTGCCTAAGGGAAGCATGTATAAAGTGAATAAAATTGGTCCTAGCACAGAACCTTGTGGAACTCCATAATTAACTTTAGTCTGTGAAGAAGATTCCCCATTTACATGAACAAATTGTAATCTATTAGACAAATATGATTCAAACCACCGCAGCGCAGTGCCTTTAATACCTATGGCATGCTCTAATCTCTGTAATAAAATTTTATGGTCAACAGTATCAAAAGCAGCACTGAGGTCTAACAGAACAAGCACAGAGATGAGTCCACTGTCCGAGGCCATAAGATCATTTGTAACCTTCACTAATGCTGTTTCTGTACTATGATGAATTCTAAAACCTGACTGAAACTCTTCAAATAGACCATTCCACTGCAGATGATCAGTTAGCTGTTTTACAACTACCCTTTCAAGAATTTTTGAGAGAAAAGGAAGGTTGGAGATTGGCCTATAATTAGCTAAGATAGCTGGGTCAAGTGATGGCTTTATAAGTAATGGTTTAATTACTGCCACCTTAAAAGCCTGTGGTACATAGCCAACTAACAAAGACAGATTGATCATATTTAAGATCGAAGCATTAAATAATGGTAGGGCTTCCTTGAGCAGCCTGGTAGGAATGGGGTCTAATAAACATGTTGACGGTTTGGATGAAGTAACTAATGAAAGGGGGACCTTGCTGCCCTGCAGGATTTGAAACCATGATAGCATCATGTGTTACTAATGTAATCTTTGTGACTGTGGTCCCGGCTCTCTTCAGGTCATTGACCAGGTCCTCCTGTGTAGTTCTGAGCTTTCTCAGAATCATCCTTACCCCACAAAGTGAGATCTTGCATGGAATCCCAGACCTTGGGAGATTGACAGTTCTGGAGGGATAATACATAATCATAACTGTTGTTGTCTTCTACTAAGCTGCTTACCTGTTGGTCTGTAGTCCATCCCAGCCTTGTGCAGGTCTACAATTTTGTCCCTGGTGTCCTTAGACAGCTCTTTGGTCTTGGCTTTGGTGGACAGGTTGGAGTGTGTGAACAGGTGTCTTTTATACAGGTAACAAGTTTAAACAGGTGCAATTAATACAGGTAAAGAGGGCAGAATAAGACGGCTTCTTAAAGAAAAATTAACAGGTCTGTGTGAGCCAGAATTCTTGCTGGTTGGTAGGTATTCAAATACTTATTTGCAGCAGTAACGTACAAATAATTTTTAAAAAAATCATACATTGTGATTTCTGGATTCAGGTGATGTAACACAGTGGTAAACATACCACTGTCCCAGCTTTTTTGAAACGTGTTGCAGGCATCCATTTCAAAATGAGCTAATATTTGCACAAAAAGAATAAAGTTTATCAGTTTGAACATTAAATATCTTGTCTTTGTGGTGTATTGAATTGAATATAGGATGACGAGGATTTGCAAATCATAGCATTCTGTATTTATTTACATTTTACACAACGTCCCAACCTCATTGGAATTGGGGTTGTAGCTAAAATGAAGAGAAATGACAGTAATGGCAGTCTCTCATTGAAGATTTTGGCTCCAGCTTGCCTCCTGATTTCAAAATTGATGAAATCAGGCACAATTTTTGGACCTGATTTCCAGGGATTTCAGCACTTCAGCATCCAGAGACTTCAGCATCTCAGGACGAATCTCATTCAGTTCCAAAACAACATGAACAGCAACATTATATACGGTTGACTGTAAAATCCATACAAACATGAAAAGGTATTTCTGATGAAAACACACAGACTTCATATGCACAAGTACTTACAGCCATAAACGCAGTGCTAGATTGTACAAACTCTCTGAAACAGATCACAAAGTTTTCTTCTGTGGGCAGAAGCTGAACCAGCTATAGAGACAAAATAAATAATACTCAACAGACTCATATTATTTAATGCTTTGTATGTATTTTATATACAGCTATTTGATTTGTCTCACCTCTGACATTTCAATCCTCCCATCAGCATTCTTGTCAAATTTGGCCATAAACTCCTTCATCTTGTCTTTGAATGTAGCTTGTGAAATATCCTGATAATCAGGTACAAGGTACAGTTTCAGTTAAAATGTACATTCAAGACAAAATCCAACTAAAACCTGCAATTTTATTTTCATCTCATCTGATGACGCAGTGCCGGTAGAATTAACAATATGATGTTAAAATCATGCAAAATGTGAAATGCATTCATGTTAGTACCACAGCCATAGTTCGATTTTAGCGGTTACCCGGGAACCCGTGGCACCCTACTTTGGGGGTGGACACACAACTCTCTAGACTTGCATTCCCGACTGGAATCCACCTTTTTTATTCAGTCAAGTTAACATGATGGACCTTGATCACATAGAGCGAGTTCAAGGATTCAAGGATTCAAAAGAATTTTATTGTCATATGCACACAGGAACATGTTCCCTGCACAATGAAATGTGTTTACTGCATTTTACCCATCCTAATTGCCAGTTAGGAGCAGAGGTCGCCTTTTTGGCGCCCGGGGACCAGCTCCAGATGTACATCCCTGCCTTAGGTCACGAGCAGGGCTGAGCAAACCTTGACCGGCCTCATGACAAACAGACAACACACACATAACACACACAACACACATAAGCCGGCCCGGTACATGAACACATATAAAAGCACACACAAGGTAAAAATTGGGAAGAAAAACCTCCAGTGCTGCTGCGTTGAACCACGCAGCAGCCCTGAAGAAAAAAAAACCCATCGCACAGATAAACAATGACAATCACACAAAACAGATGAAAACAGACGACAGCCGAGACTTGAATGTGTCCAGTGTTCAGACAGACAGCCCGGAAGGCCGCCTAATTGGCGCCATCAACAGCCTTATCTGTCCATCCTGGGGGGGAGGGGGGCTCCCAGTCCTGAAACAGTCCACCAGAGTCTCAAGGTCCCACAGTCAACATCTCAGGACTGGGAGGAGACAGAGAGGCGGGGAAGACAAGGAAGTGAGGCATCAGAAGTGTTCTTCGGAGGAGGATTTTATTCCAGTGGCCTTGAAGAGCAGCTGGTGTTTGGGAACCAAATAGATATCCAGATTAGCAGACACCTGAAAGATTCCACAGTCTGAAACAGAGTGGCTTCCAATACATCTGAATAGAGAAGAGAAGATGTGGTCATTACTGACGATCAAAGCAGTTTTCCAGTGTAGCCATTCTCCCCGAGATGGATTCCAACGTGCGGTTAACACCCGCCGACTGAGCTGACACTGCCCTTCCAATCGAATCAATCATGTGGGGCAGCCTGGACGGGCCAATTAGTGCTGCTTCCACCTTCTTAATTTTCCGGTAAACCAGTGCTATGGCCGCTCCACACAGCAGAAACCCGGTCACCACAGCTCCAAATAAATAGACATCTTCAACGTCCTCCACAGACAACGTGTACAGGCACATGACTTGCCACCTCTTCCAACTATCCATCACGTAACCCGCCACATGTGTCCCGGCAGGACAGGTCGGGTCCTCCGCTCCCAAGTGTCTTGTAGAAAAAATAGTATCAATTGCGCTCAGAGACCACTTGATCAGATCCATTTTTGCCGTTTTCCAGAAAAGCAGAGCTGGCAGCCTCACAGACAACACAGTACAGAAGCAGGAAAGACAAGGAGGGAGGAGGGATGAAAAATGCGACCATCTCGACCGAGAGCAAGAAGGCAAGAGAGTTGTTGTGGAAAGCTGACGAACGTCATGAGACGTTCCCAATTCGCTGTATTTGCTATAGGAGCTGCGTCTGGATGACGGCCACTTTCAGCGGTCCTTCCACCTCTGCAGGATCCAGTTTGATTACCTCCTGTCCCGTTCATGCGCGCACATGTAAACAATAAAAAAAACCCTCCGCTGCTTGCTGTGGGGCTGCTGCTCGCTCTTCCCCCAAAAACCTCTGTCATAACTCTGTTTAGAAGCCAGTCACCATTTGTTTTATTATACATATGTGTGGTTAATAAATAATCTTCAAGGACGATTCGCTCGCGTGCGCACGTAAAAAAAACAAAACAAAAAAACAAAACCTCCGCTCCCCCTACTGCGGGGCTGATGCTCGCTCCACAAACTCTGTCATAATTGTGTTTAGAAACCAGTCACCATTTGCTTTATTATACATCTGTGTAGTTAATAAATAAAATAATATTCACGGACGATTCGCTCGTGCACGCACGTAAAAAAAACCCTCCGCTCCTCCTGCTGCGGTGCTGCTGCTCGCTCTAAAAACTCTGTCATAATTGTGTTATAAACCAGTCACCATTTGCTTTATTATACATCTGTGTAGTTAATAAATAAAATAATCTTTGGACAATTTACTCATGCGCGCACGTGAAAAAGCTTAGATGACCCCACTGCCAATCTGCCTTTGCATATTGGCATTGGGGTCTCTCAGCTTCTGACAAGGTTAGAAAATTTCTAAATTTCAGAAAATAAAGCGGTAGGTTTGGCACCAAACTTTTGCGAGGGGCACCAAACGTTTCAGATTTTGGTGCCCTTAAGGCACACAACTATTTATTCTAAAAGGCAAACCCTGACCACAGCACCAGCAATCAGCATCTTTTGTCATTTAAATAAAATATTTAAATATGTGGCTGATTTAACTGTGGAAATGATCAGCACACACTCACCACGTCTGCTCCTTGTCGCTTAGTCTCCAGCTCTTTGATGAAGTTCTCCAGCTCTGTCCCTTCGATATAACCGTTTCCTATGAAGATTCAATAGAGTTCCATTAAAAGGTACATAAAGATTAAAAGTCATCAAACCTGTGTGCCAAGTCAGATCTGAAAACCAAATATTGTGAGTTCAAATAATTCATGCTTGGTTAATCTACTCACTCTCTCTCTCTACACACACACACACACACACACACACACACACACACACACACACACACACACACACACACACACACACACACACACACACACACACACACATATATAGTGGTCCCTCGCTATAACGCGGTTCATCTTTCATGGCCTCGCAGTTTCGCGCATTTTTTTAGAGCAATTTTGCATGCTTTTTTTTTTTAACAGCACACTGTGTTCTGCATCCTTATCAGGCGGGCCGGTCGCGGCACCGGTCGGCATCACCGCGATTGCTCTCACTGCCTCCGATGCGCTTTCTGTGGGCTCGGTAAATGCCGCAACGGGCCACTCACACCGCCCTCCTCTCTGTTGTGCGGAACTGCGCCAAATCTGGTAACAGGTCCAGAGACTACGCTCGCTGTTTTGATGTGGATGTTGACCGCTGCCGCAGAGCTCCGTGGCCACTGAGAGAGGACTTGGATTCTTTGCGGGTGCTGCATCCGTACCCCCGGAGGCAGTGAGCGAAGGGAGAGCATGCGCATTGTGTTCTGCGTGTGTCTGATTATAATCTTCTCACACAGAAGAAAAAAGAGTGTTTACACAGGAGAGAAAAGTGAGAAAATGTTAATGCCTGTTTGAGAAAAGTGTATAAAGTGTGTGGTGAGGGGTTTTACAGCCTTAAAACATCTATATTTGCAAAAAATAGCGCTAACTATATATATATATGTATATATATATATATATATATATATATATATATATATATATATATATATATATATATATAGTGTTTCACTTTCTTTCTGTTCCAAAATCCTTGGTCTGCTTATTTATTTGGATCTGCTCCCCCTCCCCATTTATTTTCCAGGCAACATTTTTCCTATGTTTCTTGAAAATACATTAATTTATTCTTTTGTAATCCAGCTAAGAATACATACTAACCCACCATCACAAACAGATGAGGGTGAATGCACCCTTCATCAAAGAAGTAACACAATAATTACATATTCGCACACTTGCCATCATAAAATATGCTAAACAGATCAAAACTATACAACTTTTCAGCCAGCTATTGTTTGTCAACAAACATATTATCAGGTTTGATAGGCAGGACAGGCTGGACGCAAATGCAGGACGCTGGAACACAGCTCAGTGGAGTAAAAACATTTACTGGGTAAACAGGCTGGGGTCAGTACAGAGAAAGGCAGTCCATGCAGAGCAACAGTATCAAAACATCAGGCAAAAAGGCGTGGTTAAAGTACACAAGCAGGCAGTCAAAAAACGATGAAGTAAACAGAGCAAGGCAAAAATACAGGAACTGAGCTGGAAGGAAGGCACAAGGCGCATCGATCTGGCGAAGAACAAAGGCAAGCTGTGAGGCTTATAAGCACCCAGGTGATTACTGCAAGTCAAGAACAGGTGTGCAAAGAAGCTCCCAGAACTGGGGTGTGGCCAGACAGAGAGAGAGACACCCCTTCATCAAGGGCCAAGAGAGGGAGACAAGAAAAAGCAGCACAGAGAAAACCCAAGCAGAAAGACAGAGCAAGACACAGACTGAACACAAAAACAACCCAACAATCCAAGAACTTGACAGTACCCCCCCTCAAGGGCCAACCCCTGACAGCCCAGGAGCAGAAGGGTGAGAAGCATGAAACTCACGCACAAAACCGGGGTCCAAAATAAACCGGGAGGGAATCCAGGACTGCTCCTCTGGGCCATACCCCTCCCAGTCCACCAAGTAATGGAAGCCATGACCCTGCCACCTAGAAGCCAGGAGGCACTGCACAGTGAAGATGGGACCCCCATCCACAAAGCGGGTGGACGGCGGGGGGATCAGCAGGTGGGCACAGAGGGCTGGAACGGACTGGTTTAAGATGACTGATGTGGAAAGTGGGATGGACTCTCATGGACCTAGGAAGACGAAGACAGACGGAGACTGGATTAATGATCTTAGCTACAGGGAATGGACCAACGAACCTGGGAGCCATCTTCCGAGGCACACCACAAAGCGGCAGGTGTCGGGTGGACAGCCAGACCTGTTGTCCCGGAATGTACGAGGGTGCCACCAACCATCTACGCTGCCGCCTTGTAACTTTTCCAGGTCCGTCGGCACCACATGATGAGTAACAGAGCAGAAGGTACAGGTGAGCGCAGATCTGTGGAGGTGAACAGAGAAGGTTGATGACCAAAAACAATGTGGAATGGAGAAAAACCAGACGCAGCAGTAGGCAGGCAATTATGTGCTAGTTCAATCCAGGGTAATTGGGTGGATCAGGAGGCGGGAAACTGGGAGGACAGAATACACAGGCCTTTCTCCAGTTCCTGATTAAGGCGTTCTGTCTGTCCGTTAGCTTGAGGGTGGTAACCCGAGGTAAGACTAGACGTGACCCCGAGAAGCCGGCAGAACTCCCTCCAGAACTGTGAAACAAACTGGGGACACCAGTGTGAGACTATTCCTGAGACAAATCGTGTTGCTTAAAAACATGTACCAATTGTGCTTCAGCAGTTTCTTTTGCAGACGGGACCTTAGGTAAAGGTACAAAATGGACCATTTTGGACAATCAATCTACTACAGTCATAATTACAGAGTTTCCCAGAGAGGGCGGTAAACCAGTCACAAAATCCACTGAAATATGAGTCCAAGGCCAAGCAGGAATGGGAAGAGGTAACAGAACACCCATGGGTGGACGCGTAAAAGACTTATGCATAGCACAGATGGAACAAGTATCTACATATTCCTTGACATCAGACAACATTTTTTGCCACCAAAACCTTTGAGAGAGAACATACATTGCTCTCTGGGCGCTCGGGTGGCACGAAAAGCAACTGTCATATCTCTATTGAATGACCTCCCCCCTAAGTGAGGTTGGAACAAACAACTTGCCATTAGGGCAATCTGGGGGGACGGGAGTATTCCCCAATACCGACCTAATTTTAGATTCAATGTTCCAGGTGAGAGCGGACACGAAACACATTTCGGGAAGAATCGGCTCGGGAGTGGGAGTGGAGTCGGTGGACTCACCTAGACAGGAAAGCGCGGCAGGTTTGCCATTCTTGGAACCTGGATGATACGACAAAACAAAATTGAACCGGCTGAAAAAGATGGCCCACCGAACCTGATGCGCATTGAGATGCTTAGCGGTGTGGAGATACTCCAGGTTTTAATGGTCAGTCCAGACCAAAAAAGGCAACTGTGCTCGCTCCAACCAGTGGCGCCACTCCTCCAAGGCCACTTTGACCATCAGCAGTTTGCGATCTCCAATGCCGTCGTTGCGTTCGGCAGCAGTGAGCACAGGGATGCAACTTGTCACTGGACCTTGTTTGGGAAAGCACTGTCCCAATACCAATATCGGACGCATCTACTTTAACCACGAACTGCCGGGCGGGGTCAGGAAGGAGCAGCACGGGGGCCATTGTGAAATGATTCTTTAGGTTCTGGAACGCTTCATCGCATTCAGGGGTCCACACAAAGGAACGAAGTGAGGAGGTTACATTATGTAATGGAGCTGCAATCATAATGAAATTGCGGATGAATCTGCGATAAAAGCTGGCGAAACCCGGGAACCTCTGAACGTCCTTGCGGCACTTAGGAACCGCCCACTTGCGGGCCATGGCCACCTCAGCCGTATCCATCTGAATCTGAGCCTGAGAAATCACAAAACCCAAGAATGACATGGTGGAACAGTGGAATTCACATTTTTCTGCTTTGACATAGAGATGATTTTGTAGCAGAGTCTGGAGAATGGAACGAACCTGTTGAGTGTGAGTCTCTAGATCAGTGGTCTCCAAACTATTCCAGAAAGGGCCGAGAGGGTGCAGGTTTTCTTTGCAGCCACTGACTTCAGCAGGTGATTTCACTGATGAACTCATCCCACCTGTTCAAAGGGATGTTAATTAGTGAAATCACCTGCTGAAGTCAGTGGCTGCAAAGAAAAACTGCACCCTCTCGGCCCTTTCTGGAATAGTTTGGGGACCACTGCTCTAGATCAGGGGAGTAAATAAGAATATCGTCAAGATAAACAAAAATGCACTTGTTAAGAAACTCGCGCAACACGTCATTTGCGAGATTCTGAATTACAGCTGGAGTGTTGGTGAGTCCAAATGGCATTACCAAATATTCATAGTGGCCAGTGGCAGTATTAAAGGCGGTTTTCCATTCATCACCAGCGCAAATGCGAACCAGATGGTAGGTGTTTCGTAAATCCAGCTTAGTAAATATCTTAGCTCCCTCCAACAGTTCGAAAGTGGATGAAATTAACGGCAAAGGATACCGGTTTTTAACAGTGATGTCGTTGAGACCACGATAATCAATACAAGGGTAGAGTGATTTCTCCTTTTTCTCAACAAAGAAAAACCCCGCCCCGGCGGGCGAGGACAAGGGGCGAATCAAGTCGGCCGCGAGTGATTCCTGAATATATGTGTTCATGGCTTAGCATTCCGGCACTGAAAGAGAGAACAATTTTCTCCGGGGAGGAGCAGCCCTGGGAGTAAATCAATGGCGCAGTCGTACTCGTGACAGCAGCATGCAGGAGCCCCCTCTAGATCTTACTTATTTACACCAGAGGTGCTGACCAGCTTAATCAAACAGACATCATTACACGCAGGTCCCAAGGACTTTATCTTCCCATGAGACCAGTCTCTATGGGGTTTGTGGTGTTGCAACCAGGGGTGCCCCAGGATTACCGGGTGAGTCATTTTGTCAAAAATGTGGAAACTGATGAGTTCTGAATGATTGTCTGGAATGGTCATACAAACAGATTGAGTGTGGAACAGAATTTGGCCTAATTGGCAACCATCCACTGCATGGACCACCAGAGGGTGTGACAGTCAATACAACTTAAGATGGAGGGACCTGGCAAGAGAGGATAACATTAAATTAGAATCGGCACCAGAATCAATAAACAGTGGGCAGACCAGGGTGGACAAATCAGACTTTAGCTCTGCATTTAACATATTCTGAGACGAGGGAACTATTGAGCTTTGACTCACCCGCACTACTGCTCTTGGCCGCACTGGGGCACCCCTGAAAGGACAATGTATGAGAATATGACCAGGTTGTCCCTCCACATGGCGGCGCTCCTTCTCTTCCTTGATGAGGCGTCCTGTCCCACTTGCATGGGCTCCTCGACGGAAGTGCAGGGGAGGGCGCCCGGGTGACCGGAAATAGGCGGCCGATCAGTTGTAGGAGCAGGATGATGGCGATCATGACAAGGACGGTCAGACAGGCGGCGGTTGGTGCGCATGGCCAGAGCAATGAGGTCGTCCAGGTCTTCGGGCAGATCCACCTCAATGAGCTGATTCTGGATGCTGTCATTCAATCCCTGAAAGAACACATCCTGGAGTGCTGCGGGATGCCACTTGCTCTTTGCGGCCAAAATGAGGAAGTCTATGGTGTAATCAGCCGCTCGGCGATTACCTTGCTTTAGCCTCATCAGCGCGCATGCCACCTCACACCCAGGAGAGAAGTGCTGGAATACCTGCTGGAGTGATTTGGTGAAGGTTGGCAGGGAGGAGCAAGATGGAGAATCTCGGCTCCATTCAGCCCTGGCCCATGCTGCTGCCTGGCCGGTCAGGTAAGTGATGAAAAATGCTATCTTTGACCTTTCAGTCGGGAACATTGCTCAAAATGAAGTTCGCACTGAGTAATGAAAAGTTTGACATCCGCAGACTCACCAGAAAAATGCTCAGGTCACGAGAATTGGTTGCAGACCTCTGGGAGCTGGCAGGGCAGCTGACAATCCCGGAAGAGGTGTGGCGGTGGGAGTCGTGCTGGTCATAGCCTGATGTTTCATAGCGATAAGTAGATGCTCCATCTGAGCGCTCACAAAGTCCATAAATGAGTCTTGCCGTTTCGCCAGCTCACTGATTCCGTAGGTTGGGGTCGGTACACAGAAAGGCAGTCCATGCAGAGCAACAGTATCAAAAACATCAGGCAAAAAGACTTGGCTGAAGTACACAAGCAGAAAATTGTAGCTGAAAATTCAGCTACAATTTGCCAGAAGGTGCATCTAAGATGAAAGTCTAGATTTTATGTTTTGGTGAAAGAATTAAGTAATTTTATTTTTTATAGGCTTTTATAGCCTCATTTTTATTGACTTAAAGAGAAAAGACAGCACTTTGTCTGTCTGTCTCTCCTTCTCAATTTCAGTGACGCTTTACTGATATAGGAGACATGTTTAGATTGTCAAAGCAAGTGTTACAGAGTAAAAATTAATTCTTCTGTCTGTCTCTCTCTATCTGTCTCCCTCTTTTTGTCTCTCGTTTGCTCTCTCTCTCTCTCTCTCTCTCGATTTAGCTCTCCATCTCTCTCTCTTTTTCTTTCTCTGTGGCTGTGTTTGTGCTGTGCAAACTTTGAACTTTTGGAAACACAAAACCTTTCAACTGTAAAATTAGTGTATCATCATCGACTTTTTTCCCTTGCAGCTGACAGAATCTCTGTTCAGCTCCTCCTCGGCTGCATGCTGAGCTGACTTTTCATAGCGTTTTACAGCCTCGGGACAGTGAAGTGGCTAACTTTTTAGCACACATTTTCAGCAACAATTCAGTTAATTTTTCAGAAAATCCGTGCTCAACGAACATACAATTTGAATCCAAGAGCTGGGCAGAAATTTGCTGCTAACTTCAGCTAGAACACTGTGAAAAAGAGAGCAAACAACAGCAGTTCAGATGATTCACAGTGGCTCTTCTCCAGTATTGGAAAATGTCATGGGTTGGATTGGTATTTTCCAATACGTGAATTACGTCGGTATCGGAACCCAATACCGAACCGGGATCGGATTGGACCCATCCCTACTGTAGTTACTGCAGCTCTGCACATCACCTTTGTTCTTAAAAATAGGAACTAGCACACTTCATGTCCACTCCTCAGGCATCCTCTCTCCAAGATTTTATTAAACAATCTGGTTAGAAACTCCACTGCCATCTCTGCTAGACATTTCCATGTCTCCACCGGAATGTCATCTGGACCAACTGCCTTTCCACTCTTCATCCTCTTCATAGCTGCACTCACTTCTTCCTTACGTATCCCTTGTAATTCCTGATTTGCTGTCTCCACATCAACCAGCCTTTTATCGCTCTCATTTTCTTCATTCAAAAAACAAAAAGAGAGGGGCTGAGCTGTCGACCGATCACCACCTGGTGGTGAGTTGGATCCGCTGGGAGGGGAGGAAGCTGGTCAGACCTGGCAGGCCCAAACGTATCATGAGGGTCTGCAGGGAACGACTGGCAGAACCCTCTGTCAGCGAGGTCTTCAACTCCCACCTCCGGGAGAGCTTCTCCCAGATCCCGGGGGAGGTTGGAGACATGGAGTCTGAGTGGACCATGTTCTCCACCTCCATTGTCGATGCAGCCACCTGCAGCTGTGGTCGCAAGGTCTCTGGTGCCTGTCGCAGCGGCAATCCCTGAACCCAGTGGTGGATGTCGGAAGTAAGGGATGCTGTCAAGCTGAAGAAGGAGTCCTACTTGTCTTTGATGGTAAGTGGGACTCCGGAGGCAGCTAACAGGTACTGGCAGGCCAAGCGTGCTGCAGCTTGCGCAGTCGCAGAGGCAAAAACTCGGGTCTGGGAGGAGTTCGGAGAGGCCATGGAGGAGGATTATTGGTTGGCCTAGAAGAAGTTCTGACAAACCGTCCGACGCCTCAGGAGGCAGAAGTAGCTGTCCGCCAACATTGTCTATAGTGTGGGTGGGGAGCTGTTGACCCTGACTGGGGTTGTTGTTGGGCGGTGGAAGGAATACTTCGAGGATCTCCTCAATTCCATCGTCACATCTTCTGAAGAGGAAGCAGAGACTGGGGACTCAGAGGCGGACTTGTCCATCACCCAGGCCGAAGTCACAGAGGTGGTCAGAAAGCTCCTTGATGGCAAGGCTCCTGGGGTGGACGAAATCTGTCAAGAGTACCTTAAGTCTCTGGATGTTGTGGGACTGTCTTGGTTGACACGTCTCTGCAACACTGCGTGGTGGTCAGGGACAGTACCCCTGGATTGGCAGACCAGGGTGGTGGTCCCTCTGTTTAAGAAGGGGAGCCGGAGGGTGTGTTCCAACTACAGGGGATCACACTCCTCAGCCTCCCCGGTAAGGTCTATTCCAGGGTGCTGGACAGGAGAATTCGCGCGATAGTCAAACCTCGGATTCAGGAAGAGCAGTGTGGTTTTCGTCCTGGTCGCTGCACACTGGACCAGCTCTACACCCTCCATCGGGTGCTCGAGGGTTCATGGGAGTTCGCCCAACCAGTCCACATGTGCTTTGTGGATTTGGAGAAGGCGTTTAACCGTGTCCCTTGAGGCGCCCTGTGGGGGGTGCTCCGGGAGTATGGAGTCCAGGGTCCTTTGCTAAGGGCTATCCGGTCCCTGTACGACCGCAACAGGAGCTTGGTTCGGATTGCTGGTAGTAAGTCAAACCTGTTTCCAGTGCACGTTGGCCTCCACCAGGGTTGCCCTTTGTCACCAGTTTTGTTCATTACCTTTATGGACAGAATTTCTAGGTGCAGCCAGGGTGTAGAGGGGGTCCAGTTTGGGAACCACAGAATCTCATCTCTGCTGTTTGCGGATGATGTGGTCCTGTTGGCTTTGTCAAACCAGGACCTTCAGCGTGCACTGGGGTGGATTGCAGCCAAGTGTGAAGCGTCCGGGATGAAGATCAGCACCTCCAAATCCGAGGCCATGGTTCTCGACCGGAAAAAGGTGCCTTGCCCTCTTCAGGTCGGTGGGGTGTCCTTGCCTCAGGTGGAGGAGTTTAAGTATCTCAGGGTCTTGTTCACGAGTGAGGGACGGATGGAGCATGAGATCGATAGATGGATCGGTGCAGCGTCTGCAGTGATGTGGTTGCTGTATCGGAACGTCGTGGTGAAGAGAGAGCTGAGTAGGGGGGCAAAGCTCTCGATTTACCGATTGATCTACGTTCCGACCCTCACCTATGGTCATGAGATTTGGCTCATGACCGAAAGAACAAGATCGCGAGTACAAGCGGCCGAGATGAGTTTCCTCCGCAGGGTGGCTGGGCGCACCCTTAGAGATAGGGTGAGGAGCTCGGTCACTTGGGAGGAGCTCGGAGTCGAGCCACTGCTCCTCCACATTGAAAGGAGCCAGCTGAGGTGGCTCGGGCATCTTTTCCAGATGCCCCCTGGATGCCTCGCTGGAGAGGTGTTCTGGGCACGTCCCATCGGGAGGAGGCCCCGGGGAAGACCCAGGACACGCTGGAGGGACTACGTCTCTCAGCTGGCTTCGGAACGCCTCGGGGTTCCCCCAGAGGAGCTGCGGGAGGTGTGTGTGGATCGGGAGGTCTGGGCGGCTTTGCTTGAGCTGATGCCCCCACGACCTGACCTAGGATAAGCGGAAGAAAATGATGACTGTGAATTTTGCTTCCATTGCCGGCAAATAAAAGCTGTTACTTTGGGACTTTGATTTTTCTTTGACTTTTCTAGACACCTTTAAAGAGATATTTTTTGAACTACTGAGCACAGCTAAAACAGACTTTCATCTGGTGATCAAGGACTCTGTCCGGCATCTTCACTACAATCACAATGACATAATAGCCTTGTATGGAATTGAGAATGGGTGGTTGCATAATTTTAGGACCATTCCTACATTGGTACACTTCCCTTCGACAATTAATGTAACTGCTCAGGTCAAAACTTTGTTGAATTTGTTCAACAAACAGCAACAATCATGAGTCTGCAGAATATCTAATGTCTGCATTCATATGTCTCATGCAAATTGTCATTTAGTCATGTCTTTGGCACTAATAGTGGAGACTCTTTTATGGAGCTAAATCCAGGCCAAAAGTTTTGTAATCTAAAAAAAAAAACCCAAACATATACATGCACACAGTGCTGCAGCTGGAGTGTATGCAGCATAATGCACCTTGGGGCAACTGTTTGTTGTGATTTGGCGCTATATAAATAAAATTGATTTGATTTGATTTAATGACTCAAGGCGTTTTTTTGCGAGGGATGGAAGCGGGCAGTAAGATTGATGTTTATTGGGGCATTCTGTCCTTGTCTCTTCTTATGGCAAGCACAGAATGCCCCAATAAACATGATCAGTGATGATTTAATACAATGTTTTACTCCACTCGACATGTAGTATTGTCTTATTAATTATAGAAATGAGTACCATCTGTCTGCAGCTGCAGAAACCGTTATGCTTTATAGCATTAAAAACATGCAAATAACAACAGATGTACACAATAACAATGATTCACTGTGGTCCTCTGTGCATCTCTTAATCTCTTATCCTCTCATCTACTTTTCTTTGTGAGTATTTTCTCCCGCCACCACCCTGTCCCTCTGTCCCACTTCATTTGCACACTGTATTTCAGAGGTGCTCCATGTCACCATCTGTGTTTCAGGTCAGTTGTTGTTTTCATATAATCAAATCACTGCAGAAACACAAATCTGTGAGTGTGGAAACAAAGCAAGTTGACCAAAAGAAAGACCTACTTCACTCTGATATAATAGGCTGACACTGGAAACAGCACTGGAACATGATTTACTTCAAAATCAGCATTCAAATTAAACAGTGACTGAAATGCTCCTAGCAAAGAATCGTCTCATGTTGACAAAAATAAAAATAAATATTGGCACATACGTTGCAAGATCAGCTCTGTTTTGGCACAGAAAAAAAAGCAGGCATGGCCTGTGCCAAGCAGAAACATTCTGTTTGTTCGTTTGTCAGCAGAATATCTTGAAATTTGTGACATTACAAAAACTCTTAAAAAATAAAAATGCACTACCTCACAACGTTAAAGAAATAGATGAGTGTAAATATTTCAAGTCGGTTCGAGATCATAAACAAAATGAAGACCTCATGCAAAGGTCTCCTACTCATAAAATTTTGTTGCAACTAGGGTTTTGTATCGAGAACCGGTTCTTTTCGAGTATCGTTAAGAAATGATTCGATCCACCGATATCAATAGTCTTTTTGCTTAACGATTCCTGTATCGGTCCTTCAGAGCAGCCGTCGTTTTTGGGTGTGTTTGTTGGGAAAATGATCATTTTTCTGCGTTGATTACAGACCCTGTAGTGGCTCTGTAATCAACCATTTCTGCAGCGCGACACCACTTTGAAGCGTGAACCAATGAAGCAATGCTTCGATCAACTGGCTCATGGTTCTTTGATTTGCTGCTCTTCAGAAGTGGCAAGTCCGCTTCTTAACGCTCTCAAAGCCATTAAAATATCGTGTGTCACTTTTGTGTGGATTAAAGTCACTAACTGGGACTCTTGTCTTGTTGCAGTCAAGAAACGAGAATTGTCCTCCGTTCCGTTGGCACAGCTCCAAACACTGTGCGGCTCTACAGAGTCTGCTCAGAATTAATAGCTTCAAAACAAATTGCCGCTTCAAATAAAATGACTCCTCTTACAAACGCTGTAATACAGACAAGAAACTACAATTGACTAAAAAATTTTTTTTCCTCTCAAAATGAGATGTCCTGCATTCTTTATTAATTACATCCTGACGTGCAGCACAGCTAGCTGCAAGAGCTCAGCTCAGATGTATGGAAAGACATTCATGCCACTAATGTCTGAAAGGAAATGTTTGACAAAAACTAGATTTTCTTTATTTCTATTTATGTCCAGAGATCAAGGATCCACCATGTAGTTTATTATGTCCAGAGTTTAAGGATCCAGTGTGTTATGTGTCGACGCGGGTTGAGGAGCGGACCTGCGTCAGACAGGACCCAGCGCTAAAAATAACCAGAAAGCGGTTCCAAACAGAAACTATTTATTATTCACCTGTGCTTAAAAGTGTAAAAACATAAAAACAACGTCCCTCTGGTGGAGTGATTCGTGGCTCGCTCTCTAGCGCCCGCAAGGATTAAAGCCGGTGCTCCTGGACTTCCTACCACCGCCAAACACCCCCCAGGTGGACACGACAAACTGATTCTCTGTGAAGCAAAGAGAAGGTGAGGTAAGTCAACAGATACAACTATATCTTCCAATAAACACACGCTATCAGCAACACACTCAGGTCAGTGTCCTTTTTTTTACTTTATGCAAATGAGCAGCTTCTCACAACAAGTGGAGGATCACTTATCCTTCACGCCACAGCAGTGAGAAGCAAACTGCACAATTCTCTTCACAATTCCAGTATACTGTGTAACAAAACACCAAGTTACTATCAACAATTACTTAAACACTTAATTACCTTAGTGTGTGCTGACAGCATGTGTCCTCACCCCTCCCTGCTTCACGGGCTCGATGTGTCAAACCCAGGCGCGGTCCTCAGCGTCTCACAAACGAACGTCACAAGGTCGAGTTCCCGGCAGTTCTGCTCAAATCACACATGACTTAAATGCAGAACGCCATCCAATTATCTGCTTCAGCTGCAAGTCGTCCAGGTTGCACGTGAGCACCAATCACAGGTGCTTTCCATGATGTTGATGAGGGTGAAGACTCTTCAGCCAGCACCTTCTTCACAGACAAATCAGCCCTCATGCCACCTGGAGAGCAAAGAAAAGAAAAGAACACCAAAACATCCAGCCACACCCCCCCAACACACAACACAGTGACCAATTTCATATTAATTTACTTTAAGAATCAATAAAATGCTGTTCAATTTCAAATCAATTTCAATTTAATCAGCTTATAAAGTGCCAAATCACAACAAAAGCCATCTCAAGGCGCCTCACACAGAACAGTTCAACATAAAAAATTAAAACAAATAAATAAAAATTAAAAAATTCAAATAAATAATTAAAAACAGAAGTAAAAGAATAAAACAGATTTAAAAAAAAACTATTCATAAGAAAGAGAATAAAATAGGCTTTAAGTCTTGACTTAAAAATGTCCACGGACTCCGACTGCCTCACGCTCGCAGGAAGACCGTTCCACAGAGCGGGTGCACCATAAGAAAAAGCTGTTTGACCCACTGACATAGAAAACCTGTAAAGCCTACTTTTAGTACACAAAAAATTCACAAGAGGTATCGATAAGGGAATCGATAAGGAATCGGATCGATAAGCGGAATCGATAATGGTATAGATATCGATAAAATCTTATCGATATCCATCTAGTTGCAACCCTAAATTACTTGTTATAGATGTATTGCACACAAACATGTAGACACAGACGGGGTAACCTCATAACCTCCGACCTCCTCTATCAATTAGTTAAGGTAAAAATAGAACGAATATCAACTTTGAGCTTCAGTTTAGCTTTTAAAACGGTAATAAAGCAGTACAAATATGTACTATAAACTATTTAAGCAATCTAAATCAAAAGGGTATCTTTGAAACTCAGTGGTAAAATCTGGACATTAGTTGAATGAACAAAGTAAAATGTAAGAGGAAGACAACTATTTAGTGTCTGTACCATCATCAAGACCCAAAAGAGTCTATCACACACATACTTATAGACTTAGTTCCTCCAGCTCCAATTGGAACACTGGACAGCTATATCTTCTCTCCAGATTTGTTACTCCACTGCTATGACTTTCGCATCACTCCATCTGAGGCCCATCTTCTCACTCATGACTTTAATGCCACTAATCATGCATGAAAACAGCTCTGAAAGCAACTCTGAGTAGACTCCCTCAGTACATAGACATTGTGCTGCCAGCAGGTGGGACCCAATGGAAAAGTAACCTCAGTGGAGCCCAGCATATCCAACATCTGCCCATTAACAGTGCGAGAGTCAATATAGTTCTTTTGCAAATGTCGGTTCCTCAAAGCGGGGACTGACTAATCAATGAGACATAAGCTCCAGAGTGCACTAATATAGGAACCTCATTACTTTCCACTACACCCCTGACATAAGATGCATAAGATGTGGGACGGTCATTACAGTCTATAGTTGTGTCATCTCATAAGAATTTGTTCTTGCTGCTCATGTTTTTTTGTGTGTGTGTGTGTGTGTGTGTGTGTGTCTGTGTCATTACAGCAGATCTGGTAGAGCTCCAGATGTTGATTTAGCAAACATTTTATGCCGGCACTTCTTGGCACAACTCCAGATGTACAATGAGAATGGGACACAATACAAATGGCCTGGAACCAAAAGCCTTCTCAGGCCACAGCAACCATCCTAACCACTTGTTCCACCATGGTGACGCCCATATAAAAATGTCTGAGATGAAGACAGTGTTGAACAAAGAGCAATATGGAACAACTGTGTTTAGATGATGCCTTGTTTAAAAAAAAGGTCCACATAAACTCTTAATTCATTAGTGCTCAGTGAATTTCTTTCAAGATGGATGGACGTGTCTTATGGAGCGCACCATTGCACACAGAGCAGATGTATCTCTCTGTCACCACAAAGCGCCTTCACACACTGCAGATTGCTCAAGTGAACCTCACAAACAAGCCAATGATCAAAATGACTGAACAACATTAAAGACTTGTATTTTAAATACTGCATCCATGTTTTCTTTATACTGTCACTACATTCCTGCCCAGGGTGTACCCTGCCTCACCTCCTATGACTGCTGGGATAGTTTCCCGCCCCTTTAACTGGAGTAAGCGGGTATAGAAACTGAATGAATGTCACTACATCAAGTCACGTGACTACAAGTCAAAATATAACCATGTGGCTGATAAAGTCAACACTTACATCAGGAATATGTATGTTTGAAATCCAATATTAGGAGATTACAAGGTGACATTTTGAAATCTGCAGATTAATCAGATTCTTTTACAGGCAAGATGGAAGTCTGGCTATCTGACTGAATGTTAATATTTTCAAAGTGAATGAGGAAATTGTGAGAATAACATGCAAAAGATTAATTTGGTTACCTGTTTATTTCACTATGTTTTGTTAAATTAATTGAATTATTTGTCTCCCTGTTTATCTGCTGATGAGTCATGTTATGTCTTTTCAGATGTCAAACAGAAAAATGACCTGAACCACACAGGGAATTCTCTCCCTTTTCATTCACTAAAAGGATTAGTTTGTTCAGTCAGAAATGATACGGCAGTGAGATTTTATGATGGTTTTGTGACATATATACTCCTGAGCTGTAGGGGGAGCTTTGTAGAGAAGAATGTGATCAAAACAAAGCAGCCGAAAACTTACCAAAGTTAAAATGGACTGCATTTATATAACGCTTTTCCATCTGCATCAGACACTCAAAGCGCTTTACACATCAATGCCTCACATTCACCCCGATGTCAGGCTGCTGCCATGCAAGGCGCCACTACACACCACGAGCAACTAGGGGATTAAGGACCTTTCCCAAGGACCCTTAGTAATTTTCCTGTCAGTCCGGGATTTGAACCGAGGATCCTCTGGTCTTAAGCCCAATGCTTAACCACTAGACCATCACCTCCCCTAGTTGCCAGGTTCTCCTTTAAAATGTCTTTAAAAATATACTTAGAGCTACTAAGAAACTACTAGAAAATGTTACTGCACATCTTCAGGTAATTTTACATGTTGCCTGAAAAAAAAGACAATTTACCATCTTTTCTGGAGTATAAGTCGTACCTCTGAAAAAATGGCACTTGAAGAGGAACAAATCAAATCAATTTTATTTATATAGTTGCCCCAAGGCGCTTTATATTGTAAGGCAAAAGCCATACAATAATTACAGAAAAACCCAAACGGTCAAAACGACCCCCTGTGAGCAAGCACTTGGCGACAGTGGGAAGGAAAAACTCCCTTTTAACAGGAAGAAACCTCCAGCAGAACCAGGCTCAGGGAGGGGCAGTCTTTTGCTGGGACTGGTTGGGGCTGAGGGGAGAGAATCAGGAAAAAGACATGCTGTGGAAGACAGCAGAGATCAATCACTAATGATTAAATGCAGAGTGGTGCATACAGAGCAAAAAGAGAAAGAAACAACCCAAATATAAATTGCACTGGACTATAAGAAGCACTGGAGTATAACTCACAGGACCTCCCAAACAACTAAAAAAAACAAAAATGCAACTTATATGCTGGAAAATATGGTAATTATACATGATTTCTGTTTTTCCACAGGACAGACTAACTAAAAACAAACAAACAAAATGTCAGAAAAATGTGATGTGCATTGTTTTGTCAATATGACTAATGTTAAACAGTCTCTAGAATTGAATAATAATTCAACATTTTCCCATGGCCTAATGTTACAAAAACAAAACAAACAAACACAAACCAAAATACAAATATTGTAATATGAAATTGCAATACTTGCACAACTGCATTTCTTAAAAATCTTGATACACATCAAATTAGCACTCAAGTATCATCGTAATAGTATCATATCAGGAGATAGTTGCAATATCTATCTATCTATTTTGTGTATGCTTCTGCTGTCATACTTGTATTATTTGTATAATATTCCTACATATGAAGGTGGAACATGAAAATCAATGAAACATCTTTTTCTCCTCCTCCCCAGCAAAAAACAACCACGGAGAAATCACTGCCACATCCTCACACATAACCTCAAACACACATACACGAGCAGCTGACTTAGAACTGGTGCGGACCAGGGGATGTGTGTGTATATGTATGTACATATACATTCTTATTCCATCCTCATTACCTTGGGATCCTCTTGCCCAGATCGTCACTACCTCATTCTCACACGTAACCTCACTCCCACATCCTCACTACCTCATCCTCACACACCCTCACCACATCATTCTCACTCATAACTTCACTCACACATCTTCACTACCTCATTTTCACACATAACTTCACTCACACATCCTCACTAACTCATCTTCACACAACTTCATTCACACATCCTCACTAACTCATCTTCACTCATAACTTCACTCACACATCCTCACTACCTCATCTTCACACATAACTTTACTCACACATCCTCACTACCTCATCCTCACAGATAAAATCACACATAACCACTCATACATCCTCACGACATAATTCTCACACATAACCACTCACACATCCTCACTACTTCATCCTTACACATCACTTCAGAATCAGAATCAGAATCACCTTTATTGTCATTGTAATTTGCCATACAAGGAGATTTGAGTGCAACTCCAAAAAGGTGCTTCTGTGGTGCAAGTATTTTTTAGATAATAAAAGATAGTGAAATTTAACGGTAAATTATTCAGAGTATACGAGGGCTGTCAATAAAGTTACGGTCCTTTTTATTTTTTTCAAAAACTATATGGATTTCATTCATATGTTTTTACGTCAGACATGCTTGAACCCTCGTGCGCATGCGTGAGTTTTTCCACGCCTGTCGGTGACGTCATTCGCCTGTGAGCACTCCTTGTGGGAGGAGTCGTCCAGCCCCTCGTCGGAATTCCTTTGTCTGAGAAGTTGCTGAGAGACTGGCGCGTTGTTTGATCAAAATTTTTCTAAACCTGTGAGACACATCGAAGTGGACACGGTTCGAAAAATTAAGCTGGTTTTCAGTGAAAATTTTAACAGCTGATGAGAGATTTTGAGGTGATTCTGTCGCTTTAAGGACTTCCCACAGAGTGAGACGTCGCGCAGCGCTCTCAGGCGGCGTCATCAGCCTGTTCAAGCTGAAAACCTCCACATTTCAGGCTCTATTGATCCAGGACGTCGTGAGAGAACAGAGAAGTTTCAGAAGAAGTCGGTTTCAGCATTTTATCCGGATATTCCACTGTTAAAGGAGATTTTTTTAATGAAAGACGTGCGGACGGGTCCGCGCATCGGGATGCAGCCGACGTGACGCTCCGCCACAGGAAAAACACCTCTGTTGAAAGCCTTAAGGACAAGTTGGAACATGTCCTGCATGTTAAACAATTTCTCATATACTCACTCCACTGAAAGCCATCAAAAGCCGCCTGGATTTTACAAATGGTTATCAACACGGAGGTGTTTTTCCTGTGCCGCCGCACCGCGTCGGCTGCGTCCCGACGCGCGGATCCGTCCGCACGTCTTTCATTAAAAAAATCTCCTTTAACAGTGGAATATCCGGATAAAATGCTGAAACCGACTTCTTCTGAAACTTCTCTGTTCTCTCACGACGTCCTGGATCAATAGAGCCTGAAATGTGGAGGTTTTCAGCTTGAACAGGCTGATGACGCCGCCTGAGAGCGCTGCACGACGTCTCACTCTGTGGGAAGTCCTTAAAGCGACAGAATCACCTCAAAATCTCTCATCAGCTGTTAAAATTTTCACTGAAAACCAGCTTAATTTTTCGAACCGTGTCCACTTCGATGTGTCTCACAGGTTTAGAAAAAATTTTGATCAAACAACGCGCCAGTCTCTCAGCAACTTCTCAGACAAAGGAATTCCGACGAGGGGCTGGATGACTCCTCCCACAAGGAGTGCTCACAGGCGAATGACGTCACCGACAGGCGTGGAAAAACTCACGCATGCGCACGAGGGTTCAAGCATGTCTGACGTAAAAACATATGAATGAAATCCATATAGTTTTTGAAAAAAATAAAAAGGACCGTTACTTTATTGACAGCCCTCGTATGTACAACTAATAGAAACATAAGGTAAAATAAAGTAAAATAAAATGTGGACCAAGTAAAATGTAAAATGAGAATTATATTCAACTGTACTGCAAGGGAAAATTGCACATGGTTTACAGATATTGCACAAGAAACTTGAAAGGTGTGGATTAGAATGATTTATTATTGTTCAGTGCAGTGATCGCTCTGGGGAGAAAGCTGTCCCTGAGTCTGTTTATCCTAGTTTTGATTGACCTATACCGTCGGCCGGAGGGTAGCAGGTCAAACAGGTGGTTGCTAGGGTGGGATGTGTCTTTGCTGATGCTGGCAGCTCTGCTGAGGTAGCGAGAGCTGGCAATGTCTTCCAGGCTGGGCAGAGAGCAACCAATGATCCCCTGGGCCGTTTTGATCACCCTCTGCAGCGCTCTCCTGTCTGCTGCTGAGCATCCCCCGTACCACGCTGTGATGCAGTACGTCAGGATGCTCTCGATGGTGGCTCTGTAGAACAACACCAGCAGCTTCTCCTCCAGATCGTTTCTCCTGAGCACCCTCAGGAAGTGGAGTCGCTGCTGGGCTTTCTTCACCACCACTGTGGTGTTGGTAGTCCAGGAGAGGCTGTCAGAGGGTTGCACTCCCAGGAACCTGATGGAGCTGACCCTTTCCAAACAGTCCCCTTGGATGTAGAGCAGGGCTGGGTCAGCCCTGTTCTTCCTGAAGTCCAAGATTATTTCTTTTGTTTTTGTGGTGTTCAGCGGCAGGTTGTTAGCTGAACACCACACTGTCAGTCGATTGACCTCATCTCTGTAGTCAGTCTCATCCCCCCTGAGATGAGCCCAAGCACGGTGGTGTCATCCGCAAACTTTATGATGGTGTTTGTGGGATGAGTCGGAGAGCAGTTGTGTGTGTAAAGAGTGAACAGGAGGGGCCTCAGTACACAGCCTTGAGGGGAACCGGTGCTGAGTGTGATGGTGGAGGAAAGGTGGGGGCCAAGTTTCACGGACTGTGGGCGGTTTGTGAGGAAGTCCTTGATCCACTGGCAGATGGGGGTGGAGATGCCCAGATGTGTCAGTTTCTGGACCAGGATCTCCAGGATAATGTGTTTGAAGGCTGAGCTGAAGTCCAGGAAGAGCATCCTCACATAGCTCCCCTGGTGCGCCAGGTGGCTCAGCGCAGTGTGGAGCGCTGTGGTGCGCTGTGGTGATAGCATCCTATGTGGAGCAGATTGCCCTGTAGTCAAACTGGTGGGGGTCCAGAGTGGGAGGCAGACAGGCTCTGATGTGCTGAGAGACCAGTCTTTCAAAGCACTTCATGACCACAGGCGTAAGTGCAACAGGCCTGTAGTCATTTATGTTCTCCACTGCTGACTTCTTTGGGACCGGAATGATGGTGGAGGATTTGAGGGAGAGTGGAATGATTTGATGGGACAGGTTGAAGATGCAGGTGAAAACTCCAGCCAGTTGGTCAGTGCACGCTTTGAGTACCTTTCCAGGTACACCATCAGAGCCGGCCGCCTTCCTGGGGTTCACCGCCTTCAGCACACGTCTCACTTCGTATTTTTAAAGTGTTTGCGTGCTAGTGCTGGAGGGTGGTGGGTGTGGAGTTGCAGCTGGTCTGTCTGTTTCAAAGCAGGCAAAGAAGCGGTTCAGCTCCTCTGCCAGCGAGACGTCAGACCTAGCATTTTCTGGGTTGCTGCTTCTGTAGTTGGTTATATGATTTATTCCCTGCCACATCCTTCTGGGGTCATTTACAGCGAAGTGGTCCTCTATCTTTTCCTTGTAGGTAGCCTTGGCCTCTCCGATGCCTCTTTTCAGATCGGACCTGGCCGGGCTGTACAGGGCCTTGTCCCGATTTAAAGGCGGTGTTGTGTCTTTTTAATAGGGACTGGACTGCACTGTTCATCCAGGACTTCTGGTTTGGAAAAACCCTGACCCTTTTGATGACAGTGACAGTGTCAACACAGTTCTTAATGTAAGAGAGTATGGTGTCGGTGTACTCTTGCAGGTTGTGGTTGGAAAATAAATGCCATACAGTCTGTGAGAAGCAGTCCTGTAGCTGGGAGAGTGCTCCCTCAGGCCAGGTTTGGATAGTCTTTCGTTGTGGCTTTGTTCGCCTCAGCAGGGGGGTGTAGGTGGGGGTGAGGGATAGGCAGAGATGTCAGATCCAGCGAGATGGGGGAGGGGAGTGACTTTGTACACATGTTTTATGTTTGAGTCGACATGGTCCAAAGTATTTTCCCCTCTGGTGGCACACTTCACGTACTGGACGAACTTAGGGAGCACAGTCTTTAAACACGCTTGGTTGAAGTCACCAGCAACAATACAAACGCCATCCGGGTGGGCCAGCTGCTGTTTATTTACACAGGCAAGCAAGAGGATAAGGGCCTTGCTAACGTTAGCATCGGGTGGGATATAAATAGCAAACACGACTCCTGTGAACTCCCTTGGGAGATAAACAGGTCTGCACGAGACTGCCAGCATCTCTAAATCAGGAGAACAGTGAGAGTCAATGATTCTGCTGCTACAGCACCACTCGTGGTTCACATAAACACAGAGCCCTCCACCTCTGTACTTACCCGAATCACTGGTTATGTCCTGCTGGTGTAGCGTGCGGCCTGCTAGCTCAACTGCAGCATTGGGGATCAGCGGGTGAAGCCACGTCTCCGTGATGAAAATAATGCTGCAGTTCCGCACAAAGCTGTCTGTGGCCATCTGTAGCTCCAGTTCATCCATTTTGTGTGTGATGGATCTGGTGTTTGAGAGGAAGAGGCTCGGTAATGCTGGCCTGTGAGGTTGTTTACATAGCCTAGCATCAGAGCTGGACCGACATCCTCACTTCTGCTTCCTGTCTCTACGCCGCCTTCCCCATCTGCTGGGCAGGCTGGTAATCCACGGAGAGCCTGGTGTTCTCGCTATGTCCTCTGGAATGTTGTGGTACTGGTGGAATTCGCTCGTTACCGACGGTTTGTACCTCAGACTGAGGTCAATAATGTTCTGGTGGCTGAAGCTGTGGGTCCCTTTACAAAACTCGAAGAATATACACGCAAAGACATCACTCACACATCCTCACTACTTCATCCTCACACATAAGCTCACTCACACATCTTCACTACCTCATCCTCACACATCACTTCACTCACATCCTCACTACCTCATCCTCCCATATAGCTTCCCTCACGACCTCATTCTCACAGATAAAATCAATCACACATCCTCACTACCTCATTCCCACACATAACCACTCATACATCCTCACCACATAATTCTCACACATAACTTCACTCACACTTTCTCATTACATCATTCTCACACATCTCTTCACTCACACAACCTGACAACCTCATTCTCACACTTAACTTCACTCACACATTCTCATTACATCATTCTCACACATCTCTTCACTCACACAACCTGACAACCTCATTCTCACACTTAACTTCACTCACACATTCTCATTACATCATTCTCACACATACATTCACTCACACACCGTGACTACTTCTCAGCCATAACTTCACTCACACATCCTCACTACTTCATCCTCACACATAAGCTCACTCACACATCTTCACTACCTCATCCTCACACATCACTTCACTCACACATCCTCACTACCTCATCCTCCCATATAGCTTCCCTCACACATCCTCACTACCTCATTCTCACACATAACCACTTATACATCCTCACCACATAATTCTCACACATAATTTTACTCACACTTTCTCATTACATCATTCTCACACCTCTTCACTCACACAACCTGACAACCTCATTCTAACACATAACTTCACTCACACATTCTCATTACATCATTCTCACACATACATTCACTCACACACCGTGACTACTTCTCAGCCATAACTTCACTCACACATCCTTACTACCTCATTCTCACACATAACCTCACGTACACATCCTCACTACTTCATTCTCACACACAACTACACTCGCACATCCTCACTACCTCATCCTCCCACATAACCTCAACCTCACTCACATATCCTGACTGTTACATATTTACCCCATTCTCACTTTCAAATTATCATGAGAATTCTCAAGGGATCCTTGTATATCCCAGTTTTTGCAAGAATGCTGCTCTGCTGCAGTTACAGTGATTGATATGAGAGGTTGCTGTGTAGTTTTTACCAGTGCTGGATAAAACACATTTTATAATTTTAATTTTATAAAACTAATGCTTGCCTCTACTGGTGGTTGGCTCTCACTGCGGTATTGTATCACTTCCTGTTCCGGAGCACAGCGGTGTTTTTCTGTATCTGTTAGCTGTTTAATCTGCGCAGTTAGATTGATCTAGTTATCTAGATTACGATTTGTTTCCCAGTGTAATCTTTACGTGCCTTAACTAAAGCACTCCTTCTGCTGAATCACCTCTAAATTATTTACACATTATTCACTTTGCGTGTTTTTAGGAATCCGCTAGCTTAGCATAGCTACTAGCTCTTAGCCGATTTAGCATGGCGGCTTCTCCTGTCTCTCCCGCACTTTTCTGCTCTGGGTGTGAAATGTTTAGTTATTCCTCGGCCTCCTTTAGCAGTAACGGTACTTGTAATAAGTGTAGCTTATTCGTAGCTTTGGAGGCCAGGCTGGGCGAATTGGAGACTCGGCTCCGCACCGTGGAAAATTCTACAGCTAGCCAGGCCCCTGTAGTCGGTGCGGACCAAGGTAGCTTAGCCGCCGTTAGTTACCCCCTGGCAGATCCCGAGCAGCCGGGAAAGCAGGCTGACTGGGTGACTGTGAGGAGGAAGCGTAGCCCTAAACAGAAGCCCCGTGTACACCGCCAACCCGTTCACATCTCTAACCGTTTTTCCCCACTCGACGACACA
Source organism: Thalassophryne amazonica (assembly GCF_902500255.1). NCBI lineage: Eukaryota > Metazoa > Chordata > Actinopteri > Batrachoidiformes > Batrachoididae > Thalassophryne > Thalassophryne amazonica. Next base: position 93,918,427 of record NC_047104.1, on the reverse strand, counting down.
CCCGCCGAGGATCAAACTCTGGTTATTGGCGACTCTGTTTTGCGAAATGTGAAGTTAGCGACACCAGCAACCATAGTCAATTGTCTTCCGGGGGCCAGAGCAGGCGACATTGAAGGAAATTTGAAACTGCTGGCTAAGGCTAAGCGTAAATTTGGTAAGATTGTAATTCACGTCGGCAGTAATGACACCCGGTTACGCCAATCGGAGGTCACTAAAATTAACATTAAATTGGTGTGTAACTTTGCAAAAACAATGTCGGACTCTGTAGTTTTCTCTGGGCCCCTCCCCAATCAGACCGGGAGTGACATGTTTAGCCGCATGTTCTCCTTGAATTGCTGGCTGTCTGAGTGGTGTCCAAAAAATGAGGTGGGCTTCATAGATAATTGGCAAAGCTTCTGGGGAAAACCTGGTCTTGTTAGGAGAGACGGCATCCATCCCACTTTGGATGGAGCAGCTCTCATTTCTAGAAATCTGGCCAATTTTCTTAAATCCTCCAAACCGTGACTATCCAGGGTTGGGACCAGGAAGCAGAGTTGTAGTCTTACACACCTCTCTGCAGCTTCTCTCCCCCTGCCATCCCCTCATTACCCCATCCCCGTAGAGACGGTGCCTGCTCCCAGACTACCAATAACCAGCAAAAATCTATTTAAGCATAAAAATTCAAAAAGAAAAAATAATATAGCACCTTCAACTGCACCACAGACTAAAACAGTTAAATGTGGTCTATTAAACATTAGGTCTCTCTCTTCTAAGTCCCTGTTGGTAAATGATATAATAATTGATCAACATATTGTTTTATTCTGCCTTACAGAAACCTGGTTACAGCAGGATGAATATGTTAGTTTAAATGAGTCAACACCCCCGAGTCACACTAACTGTCAGAATGCTCGTAGCACGGGCCGGGGCGGAGGATTAGCAGCAATCTTCCATTCCAGCTTATTAATTAATCAAAAACCCAGACAGAGCTTTAATTCATTTGAAAGCTTGACTCTTAGTCTTGTCCATTCAAATTGGAAGTCCCAAAAAACAGTTTTATTTGTTATTATCTATCGTCCACCTGGTCGTTACTGTGAGTTTCTCTGTGAATTTTCAGACCTTTTGTCTGACTTAGTGCTTAGCTCAGATAAGATAATTATAGTGGGCGATTTTAACATCCACACAGATGCTGAGAATGACAGCCTCAACACTGCATTTAATCTATTATTAGACTCTATTGGCTTTGCTCAAAAAGTAAATGAGTCCACCCACCACTTTAATCATATCTTAGATCTTGTTCTGACTTATGGTATGGAAATAGAAGACTTAACAGTATTCCCTGAAAACTCCCTTCTGTCTGATCATTTCTTAATAACATTTACATTTACTCTGATGGACTACCCAGCAGTGGGGAATAAGTTTCATTACACTAGAAGTCTTTCAGAAAGCGCTGTAACTAGGTTTAAGGATATGATTCCTTCTTTATGTTCTCTAATGCCATATACCAACACAGTGCAGAGTAGCTACCTAAACTCTGTAAGTGAGATAGAGTATCTCGTCAATAGTTTTACATCCTCATTGAAGACAACTTTGGATGCTGTAGCTCCTCTAAAAAAGAGAGCTTTAAATCAGAAGTGCCTGACTCCGTGGTATAACTCACAAACTCGTAGCTTAAAGCAGATAACCCGTAAGTTGGAGAGGAAATGGCGTCTCACTAATTTAGAAGATCTTCACTTAGCCTGGAAAAAGAGTCTGTTGCTCTATAAAAAAGCCCTCCGTAAAGCTAGGACATCTTTCTACTCATCACTAATTGAAGAAAATAAGAACAACCCCAGGTTTCTTTTCAGCACTGTAGCCAGGCTGACAAAGAGTCAGAGCTCTACTGAGCTGAGTATTCCATTAACTTTAACTAGTAATGACTTCATGACTTTCTTTGCTAACAAAATTTTAACTATTAGAGAAAAAATTACTCATAACCATCCCAAGACGTATCGTTATCTTTGGCTGCTTTCAGTGATGCCGGTATTTGGTTAGACTCTTTCTCTCCGATTGTTCTGTCTGAGTTATTTTCATTAGTTACTTCATCCAAACCATCAACATGTTTATTAGACCCCATTCCTACCAGGCTGCTCAAGGAAGCCCTACCATTATTTAATGCTTCGATCTTAAATATGATCAATCTATCTTTGTTAGTTGGCTATGTACCACAGGCTTTTAAGGTGGCAGTAATTAAACCATTACTTAAAAGCCATCACTTGACCCAGCTATCTTAGCTAATTATAGGCCAATCTCCAACCTTCCTTTTCTCTCAAAAAGTCTTGAAAGGGTAGTTGTAAAACAGCTAACTGATCATCTGCAGAGGAATGGTCTATTTGAAGAGTTTCAGTCAGGTTTTAGAATTCATCATAGTACAGAAACAGCATTAGTGAAGGTTACAAATGATCTTCTTATGGCCTCGGACAGTGGACTCATCTCTGTGCTTGTTCTGTTAGACCTCAGTGCTGCTTTTGATACTGTTGACCATAAAATTTTATTACAGAGATTAGAGCATGCCATAGGTATTAAAGGCACTGCGCTGCGGTGGTTTGAATCATATTTGTCTAATAGATTACAATTTGTTCATGTAAATGGGGAATCTTCTTCACAGACTAAAGTTAATTATGGAGTTCCACAAGGTTCTGTGCTAGGACCAATTTTATTCACTTTATACATGCTTCCCTTAGGCAGTATTATTAGACGGTATTGCTTAAATTTTCATTGTTACGCAGATGATACCCAGCTTTATCTATCCATGAAGCCAGAGGACACACACCAATTAGCTAAACTGCAGGATTGTCTTACAGACATAAAGACATGGATGACCTCTAATTTCCTGCTTTTAAACTCAGATAAAACTGAAGTTATTGTACTTGGCCCCACAAATCTTAGAAACATGGTGTCTAACCAGATCCTTACTCTGGATGGCATTACCCTGACCTCTAGTAATACTGTGAGAAATCTTGGAGTCATTTTGATCAGGATATGTCATTCAAAGCGCATATTAAACAAATATGTAGGACTGCTTTTTTGCATTTACGCAATATCTCTAAAATCAGAAAGGTCTTGTCTCAGAGTGATGCTGAAAAACTAATTCATGCATTTATTTCCTCTAGGCTGGACTATTGTAATTCATTATTATCAGGTTGTCCTAAAAGTTCCCTAAAAACCCTTCAGTTAATTCAAAATGCTGCAGCTAGAGTACTGACGGGGACTAGAAGGAGAGAGCATATCTCACCCATATTGGCCTCTCTTCATTGGCTTCCTGTTAATTCTAGAATAGAATTTAAAATTCTTCTTCTTACTTATAAGGTTTTGAATAATCAGGTCCCATCTTATCTTAGGGACCTCATAGTACCATATCACCCCAATAGAGCGCTTCGCTCTCAGACTGCAGGCTTACTTGTAGTTCCTAGGGTTTGTAAGAGTAGAATGGGAGGCAGAGCCTTCAGCTTTCAGGCTCCTCTCCTGTGGAACCAGCTCCCAATTCAGATCAGGGAGACAGACACCCTCTCTACTTTTAAGATTAGGCTTAAAACTTTCCTTTTTGCTAAAGCTTATAGTTAGGGCTGGATCAGGTGACCCTGAACCATCCCTTAGTTATGCTGCTATAGACGTAGACTGCTGGGGGTTCCCATGATGCACTGTTTCTTTCTCTTTTTGCTCTGTATGCACCACTCTGCATTTAATCATTAGTGATCGATCTCTGCTCCCCTCCACAGCATGTCTTTTTCCTGGTTCTCTCCCTCAGCCCCAACCAGTCCCAGCAGAAGACTGCCCCTCCCTGAGCCTGGTTCTGCTGGAGGTTTCTTCCTGTTAAAAGGGAGTTTTTCCTTCCCACTGTAGCCAAGTGCTCGCTCACAGGGGGTCGTTTTGACCGTTGGGGTTTTACATAATTATTGTATGGCCTTGCCTTACAATATAAAGCGCCAACTGTTTGTTGTGATTTGGCGCTATATAAAAAAATTGATTGATTGATTGATTGATAATTAGATGTACTGTTTTGGCAATAACTCTCAACCTCACATCCTTACCCTACATCGACACCCTGATTCTTCACTCCTGATGTTTACTCAAAATCCTCACTGCCACATTCTCACCCTGACCTCCTAATCCTAATGTTTAATCCAGATCCCTCACATCATCACTCCCACATACATTTTCGACCTAAATCTCCACCCTGACCTATTCTCCTCTTCACGTCTTTCTCATGTTCCCTCTCAGTTTTCTCTCATTCATCCTCTTCCTGCTTTTTCCCACCTCCAAGTCACTGTCTTCTCTTTTACTCAAAACCACTTCAGCAAAACATCTGTGCAGATCAAATAAGATAATTACCTATAATTGGCGTGGAATTATAATAGTGATCACTGCAATTAAAAAAGTCCAAACTATGGGCATTAAATTAAAATTCATGATTTACAGCAGTCACTTCATTTTTAAAAACATCTCCTTTTAAACAGTAGCTCAATTTAAAATTTTTGAAAGAAGAAGAAAAAAAAACATACAGTGAAATTAATAGTATTACGTTCTTCTACTGCTTCTTAATTTTACAATCAGCCACTTCGGCGCACTGACCGTCCTCGTCGTACCGCTTCCACAGCTCGATGAACTGGGACGCGGTGAGCTCGGCCACGTGCAGTTGATGGGGCGCCTGCTGGGCTTCAGTTGCCATGTCTGCGCTTTCTCCGTCCTTTCAGACACTTGGAGGTAAAAAGTTTTCCCGGCACGGACAATCGTGCTGCTGTGGGAGGTTCTTTCTCAGAGCAGCAGCTTTTTAAACCCCTGTGGCGTCTGCACTACCTCTGTGGACCAAAGGAGGGCGCTGGGCACTGTGAAGGAAGTCTGCAGCAAGAAACGCAAGAGGAGCAGCTCCTGCAGGAGTTACCAAATAAAGGAGTTACCAAATACTGCTGGTTTGATAACAGCGTCATCTAATCATGCTGCTCCCGTGCTTGATGGAGCTTGTTTTCCTCCTCCCCTTCAGATTTTGTTCCAAATCCCTCCATCATTCACTGTCTACTGTTTACTATCAGCCTTACTGACCATCACACACTTGATTATTCTTAAAGACCAACAGGGGTCAAAGGGGGACTCGGGTTCTTTGTCCAATCAAACCCATAGCTTGGTATAAGTTGAAGCAGCACCATAACTGCTGTGTTGCTACTAAGCCACCAAATGACGTTGGTCCTTCAGCAGGATGAACATCTCCTGCTTTGGTCCCAAGAAGATGGAATGAAGGATGGATGCTGAGGGGCAGGAGGGGAGAAGAAAGAGATGCAAAAGAAGATGGAAGCAACAACAAAGTATTGCAGCAAGCCAATAGTGTGTGTGCACGCCTACGACACGAAAATGCAGGAGTGGATGGAGATCAGTAGGAGATATTTATACACAGTCCAGCAGCATAAACACTAAACCCTGTGAATAATAGTTACACTTAATTTGTAGGAGGTATTTGCAAACATAGATATCTTCAAAGCAAGTGCGCACACACACACACACACACACACACACACAGACGCACGCACACACAAAACTAAGTGCTGGTATTAATTTTGATATTAGGGCTGCATGCTATTCAGATCCTCTTTGTGGATCACATCATTATTACCCAATAATAATGATACTGAGAGAGAGTGGAATTCACAGTTCAAATCAAAGAAGAATCATTTAAAAGTAATACAAGACACCACGTGGGCATAAAACAGATATTAGAGGTTTGCAGCCAAATATACTACATAGGCACTGAGGTGAGCATCAGGAGGCACAAACATACATCGGTTGATTACAAAGTAACACTGTTGGCAGGATGTAGCAGATGATCAAATAACTGAAGGTTATTAATGCTTTAATGTCCCTGTAATCTTGTCGTCTTACATCATAAAATTTGTGAGTATATACGTAAATTCTGCCCTCTGTTGCTTTTCAAGAATATGGTCTGTGACCCTATTGTACCAAGTAGGCATCTTTTCCAGGGACTTGACCAGTGTACTCTTGATGGCACATGGACTCACATGTTCATTGCTCTTTTCATGCCTTTTACAGTAGTAGTAGTGCTATGTGACTAAAAAGATTAATCCAGGTTTTGAGTATATTTCTTATTGTTACATGGGAAACAAGGTACCAGTAGATTCAGTAGATTCTCACAAATCCAACAAGACCAAGCATTCATGATATGCACACTCTTAAGGCTATGAAATTGGGCTATTAGTAAAAAAAAGTAGAAAAGGGGGTGTTCACAATAATAGTAGTGTGGCATTCAGCAGTGAGTTTGTCACTTTTGTGGAACAAACAGGTGTGAATCAGGTATCCCCTATTTAAGGCTGAAGCCAGCACCCGTTGAACATGCTTTTCTCTTTGAAAGCCTGAGGAAAATGGGATGTTCAAGACATTGTTCAGAAGAACATCATAGTTTGATTAAAAAGTTGATTGGAGAGGGGAAAACTTATACGCAGGTGCAAAAAATTATAGGCTGTTCATCTACAATGATCTCCAATGTGTTGTGTGTTGGGGGGGGCGTGGCTGGATGTTTTGGTGTTCTTTTCTTTTCTTTGCTCTCCAGGTGGCATGAGGGCTGATTTGTCTGTGAAGAAGGTGCTGGCTGAAGAGTCTTCACCCTCATCAACATCATGGAAAGCACCTGTGCTTGGTGCTCACGTGCAACCTGGACGACTTGCAGCTGAAGCAGATAATTGGATGGCGTTCTGCATTTAAGTCATGTGTGATTCAAGCAGAACTGCCGGGAACTCGACCTTGTGACGTTCGTTTGTGAGACGCTGAGGACCGCGCCTGGGTTTGACACATCGAGCCCGTGAAGCAGGGAGGGGTGAGGACACATGCTGTCAGCACACACGAAAGGTAATTAAGTGTTTAAGTACTTGTTGATAGTAACTTGGTGTTTTGTTACACAGTGTACTGGAATTGTAAAGAGGATTGCGTAGTTTGCTTCTCACTGCTGTGGCGTGAAGGATAAGTGATCCTCCACTTGTTGTGAGAGGCTGCTCATTTGCATAAAGTAAAAAAAGGATACTGACCTGAGTGTGTTGCTGGCAGCGTGTGTTTATTGGAAGATATAGTTGTATCTGTTGACTTACCTCACCGTCTCTTTGCTTTACAGAGAATCAGTTTGTCATGTCCACCTGGGGGGTGTTTGGCGGTGGTAGGAAGTCCAGGAGCGCCGGCTTTAATCCTTGCGGGCGCTGGAGAGCGAGCCGCGGATCACTCCACCAGAGGGACGTTGTTTTTTTTATGTTTTTACACTTTTAAACACAGGTGTATAATAAATAGTTTTTGTTTGGAACCGCTTTCTGGTTATTTTTAGCGCTGGGTCCTGTCTGACGCAGGCTGACCAGACAAGACATCCCTGAGATCAGAGGCAGGGGCGTAGCACCAAATTCTGGGCCCTAGGTACTAGCCATATTGAAGACCCCCCTCCGTTCTTTTTATTAACACAAAGACCAAATTTGTAATGCGTAGTCAAACCAGGTCTAAATCATGTGTACCTTAGGTCACACCTGGGAGTCAGAACCCTTTTTAAAGCTGGGGGAGCAATATTGAGTTGGGGGGTCTGGGGGACCAAACTGCACAACTCAATATTGCTAGTTTTCAAGTTCACCTCGCTTTTCAAAGAATTTGGTTAGCAACTGTTTTCCCTCATTTAGTTTTATTTTCCTGTCCTTTTTTCCTCTTCTTTTTTGAAATCCAGACTTTGATTTTTTTTTTTTTTTTTAGGAAAGACATGTCTTATTTCAGCCTAAACACTAGGGTTGCAACTCATTTTTTTAGTAATCGATTAATCAGTCGATTATTTTTTCGATTAATCGTTTGTTTGTTTTTTACTTACATGTAAGTTTTGCCATTATTTAAGTGAGTTATTAAAAGGCCTTTATCACGCAACATCAACGTTTGAGCTTGTAACAAAGTTATGATGTTATATTCTCGGCAAAATCATAACTGGAGTAGTGTTTTGTTTATTTTACACATACATACATCACCGACACACCACAAAGAGATTTCCATCAGGTTTCACTCGATTATGAGCATTTTTAGATGCCTACAGCAACTATCTCAACCACTGACAACATATTACAGCAAAAGTCCACGAAAGCATTTTTAAAGGCCTGACTAAAGTGTAATATGTGCTCTTTAATAAGATATTTTCATGAAAAAAGACACAAATGTGCAGTTAACTGCATTTTATTTTTTCTTGTGTAAAAACACAGCTTAGATGTGGTTTGACCAAAACAAATTGTCATTAAACTTAAATAAAACAAGGATGAAGTAGAGGTGTAAGAGTCACGAGGTGTTCACAAGAAACAGTTATTTCTATATTTATTTATTTATTTATGTTCATTGTTAGTTGGTTTTATTTTTTCTGTTGTGTTTTGCTTTATCAGGTAGGTCTCTTTTTCTAAAATTGTATTGTAGCATTATTAGTTAAAATTACTATTATTGTTGTTGTTGCTATTATTATTAATATATAAATAAAAATAAATTAAACAAAAAATATAATTTGTAATACATTTGTCTCTTTTATGACAACAAACGCTGAGCCATTAATTATTATACAGAAAACAAATGCACAAACATGCTGAAATGCCAGCAGCTTAATGCTAACTTTAACATTGAAAACGCCGTAGACGTGCTAATGCGTTAGCGTCGGTCCAGTTTTTAGGTTAAAAAATACATCAACTGTTTCAGAAGGCCATAACAGGTCAATTTAACATAAAAAACATACACATTCCTCACAGACATGTGCTCTTTAGGGTTTTAGTGGGGAAAAATTAAGATAAAGCGAAATAAAACATGAAACCAACGAAGCAGCAGCTTGAAGACTGCTTCATTGGTTTAAGATTCAAAGCAAAGCTCGGTTGATTATATGGAAGAAACGAAACATTTGCAGTAAAATAAAGTTATTTAGCAACTAATCGATGACTAAATTAGTTGACAACTATTTTAATAATTGATTTTAATTGATTAACTCGATTAGTTTCAGCTCTACTAAATACCCCCGTTTCTGTCAGATCCCGTTTGGGATGTGTGTGTGTGGGGCAGAGTGCCGCCTGTGCGCCTGGACTAAACCATTATACCACTGTGCAGGGGTGGGAAGGGTTCCCAGAGATCTTTCAATATTATTGTTAGAGCAGAATTATGTTTCGCAACATTTATACATTCATTCTAATTATATTCCTTTACAACATGAATTGTACGGACATTATTAACATGCAACACAAAAATATATTTAATGCCAGTTTTTTTGTGGTCCCCCCATGCTCTGGGCCCTGGGTACATAGTACCCTTTACCCCCCAGTTCGACGCCCCTGATCAGAAGTCTCAAACTGATTCCAGAAAGGGCCGAGAAAGTGCAAGTTTTCTTTGCAACCACCCACTACACCAGGTGATTTCACTGATTAACATCACTTTGAGCAGATGGAATCGGTTAATCACCCCGACACACAGGGGCGTAGCACCAAATTCTGGGTCCTAGGTACTAGCTATATTGAAGACCCCCCTCCCCCCCCCCCCGTTATGTTCTTTTTTATTAACGCAAACGCCAAATTTCTAATGCATAGTCAAACCAGGTCTAAATCATGTATACCTTAGGTCACACCTAGGAGTCAGAAGCCTTTTCTATAGTTGGGGGAGCAATATTGATTTGGGGGGTCTAGGGGACCAAATTTTGCACCATTTTCTAGAAAAATAGTGTAATTTGGTGCATTCCCGTCTGTTAAAATGCACAGCACCAAACTGCACCATTCCCATCTGTTAAAATGCACAGGAATGCACCAAATTGCACCATTTTCTAGAAAATGGTGCAATTTGGTCTCCCAGACCCCCCAACTCAATATAGCTAGCTTTCAAGCTCACCTCTCTTTTCAAAGAATTTGGTTAGCAACTGCTTTCCCTCATTTACTTTTCTTTCCCTGTCCTTTTTTTTCTCTTCTTTTTTGAAATCTGGACTTTGATTTTTTAGGAAAGACATATTTTATTTCAGCCTAAACACTATGGCTGCAACTAATGATTATTTTACTAATCAGCTCATCGGTCGATTATTTTTTCGATTAATCGTTTTGGGGTTTTTTTTACTTACATGTGAGTTTTGCCATTATTTCTTTAAGTGAGTAATTTGTAAAAGGCCTTTGTCACACAACATCATTTGACCTTGTAACAAAGTTATGTTATACGAGGTCTGTGAGAAAAGTAACAGACCTTTTTATTTTTTTCAAAAACTATATGGATTTGATTCATATGTTTTTACGTCAGCCAAGCTTGAACCTTCGTGCGCATGTGAGTTTTTCCATGCCTGTCGGTTGCGTCATTCGTCTGTGAGCACGCCTTGTGGGAGGAGTGGTCCAGCCCCCTCGTCGGATTTTCATTGTCAGGAAATGGCGGAATGATTTGGGCTTTTTTTCCATCAGAATTTTTTCAGAAACTGTTAGAGACAAGCAGCTGGAAACCATTCGAAAAATTTATCTGGCTTTCGGTGAAAATTTTACGGGCTTCACAGAGAATAAGGAGTGTTACTACAGCTTTAAGGACGCCCCACAATAGTGCACTTGTCCCAACTTGTCCCCTGGCACTCCGAAACGGAGGTGTCCCTTTGTCCCGCTCGATCAGCGAATCGGTCTTGACGCGCGAAGCCTCCGCGGGGCTTTCCATGACAAAATCTCTTGTTAAAAGTGAAATCTGCCAGAAAATGGCTGATGTCCAGCTCTTGTGATAAGAGAGAAATTGCTCAGGACGGTCCCGGCTCCACACAGCGATTCGTTTAGAAATGATGTGGTGTTTTCTGCCTCTCGATCACGGCTCGGAGCGAGGCGCGCCGTGCTCCATTGTGGGGTGTCCTTAAAGCTGTAGTAACAGTCCTTATTCTCTGTGAAGCCCATAAAATTTTCACCGAAAGCCAGATAAATTTTTCGAATGGTTTCCAGCTGCTTGTCTCTAACAGTTTCTGAAAAAATTCTGATGGAAAAAAAGCCCAAATCATTCCGCCATTTCCTCGCAATGAAACAACAACGAGAGGGGTGGAGAAGTGAGCCTGCCCACAGGCGAATGACGCAACCGACAGGCGTGGACAAAAGTCACGTATGCACACGAAGGTTCAAGCTTAGTTTTTGAAAAAAAATAAAAAGGTACGATACTTTTCTCACAGACCTCGTATTCTCGTCAAAAACATACCTGGAGTAGTGTTTTATTTTGCACATACATACATCACCGACACACCACAAACAGATTTCCATCAGGTTTAGATGCCTACAGCAACTATCTCAACCACTGACAACATATTACAGCAAGAGTCCACAAAAGTATTTTAAAGGCCTGACGAAAGTGTAATATGTTATATTTAATAAGATATTTTCATGAAAAAAGACACAAATGTGCAGTTTACTGCATTTTATTTTTTTCTTGTGTAAAAACACAGCTTAGATGTGGTTTGACCAAAACAAATTGTTATTAAACTTAATAAAACAGGGATGAAGTGGAGGTTTAAGAGTCACAAGGTGTTCACAGGAAACAGTTATTTCTATATTTATTTATGTTCATTGCTAGTTGGTTTAATCTTTTCTGTTTTGTTTTATCAGATTCTTTTAGTCCATTTCTCTAAAACTGTATTGTGGCATTATTAGTTATTTTTACTATTATTGTTGTTGTTTCTATTATTATTATTGACATATAATAAAAATAAATGACTAAAATATTACAATTTGTAATACAGCTGACTCTTTTACGACAACAAACGCTGAGCCATGAATTATACAGAAAACAAATGTGCTGACAGCTGCAAAAGCTTAATGCTACTGTAACTTCAACATTGAAAACGCCATAGACATGCTAACGCGTTAGCATCGGTCCCGTTTTTAAGTTATAAAATACATCAACTGTTTCAGAAGACCATGACAGGTCAGATTAACATAAGAAGGTAAATGTTACTCACAGACATGTGCTCTTTGGGGTTTTAGTGGGGAAAAATTAAGATTAAGCGAAATAAAACACTGAATCAACAAAGCGCGAATCACTGCTTTGATCTGCGAATCACTGCTTCGATCTGCAAATCACTGCTTCAATTGGTTCAAGGTTCAAAGCAAAGCCGCGCTGCAGAAACGGTTGATTTATAATGGAAGAAATAAAACATTTGCGGTAAAACAAAGTTATTTAACAACTAATTTATGACTAAATTAGTTGACAACTATTTTAATAATCGATTAAATCGATTAGTTGTTTCAGCACTACTAAACACCTCTTTCTGTCATATCCCGTTTGGGATGTGTGCGTGTGTGTGGGGGGGGGGTCGCCTGTGTGCCTGGACTAAACCATTGTACAACTGTGCAGGGGTGGGAAGGGCCCTCAATGATCTTTCAATATTATTGTGAGAGCAGAATTATGTTTTGCAACAGTTATACATTAATCCTAGTTATATTCTTTTACAACATGAATTGTATGGACATTAATAATATGCAACACAAAAATGTATTTAATGCCAGTTTGTTGTGACCCCCCATGCTATGGGCCCTGGGTACATAGTACCCTTTACCCCCCCCCCCCCCCTCCAGTACGACGCCCCTGCCAACACACACCTTTTTTGTGTGTCTTGGTGGATCATGAATGGTATTATTTTCATCTCGAGCAGAATGCTGAAGAGTCAGGGATTTTTGTGGTGAACCCTTATTGCCAATAAGAAGACTTTATATTTACTGTGTGCGAATGGTTTCAATATTTGAAACAGTATTCATTGGAAATGTATGAATGGTCACGTGAAGACTTCACTGCATTTCTCAGCCTAAACTAGAGAGCGCCAGCACTTTGTCCCACCCGCGGGCTGTCTTTGGGTGTTCTTTTCATGTGATCCCTGTCTCTTTGTCCTTATGTGTCCCTCACCTCCAGTCCTGCCCTGTTCCTCACGTGGTCCCTGCATCCTGCGTGCATTTGCAAGTGCATGGGCCAATGTGGTTGCTTCACAGGTCCTGAGTGTGTGTACAGGTGCGATCCTCTTCGGGTCTATCTTGTTCATGAACATCCGTGTGGTCTGTCTCGTGCACCTCTGTTCCTCCTGCTCCATGTCATGCGTGTGTGCGTGTGTATGAATACATGGGTTGCATTGCGTTCCTGGTGTCTGTGGACGTGTGGGTGAGTGAATGTGGGGAATACGTGAGGGCGGTGGAGTCCACTCTGACTCCTTGCTCCCGTGTCCTGCGTGTGGAAGCGAGCGTGGGTCTGTCCTTCTCATCTTTGTGTGCATGTGCTTGTCTGTGTGAGGGTCTGTGTGTGCCTCTCTTTCGGTGGTCCCTGGGTGTGTGAGAGTGAATGTCTGCGAAGAAGTAGTGCGACTCCTCCTCGTCGTGTCTCCTTTTTCACATTGCATACGGCTGCCGGTCAGCCATGCACAGCACTGGTCTGTTTCCTTGGTTCTCTAGGGGGCTTGCCCCTCATGGCCCAGCTTATGTTTGCCCGGTGTAACAGTTTATCTTCCCCCCTGGCTATCTTCCCCCCCGGGGGGAGGGAAGTTATCCTAGGATATTTTACCCCCACCCTGGATATCCCCCCAATTTCTTGCCAAAACAAAGTTTTACAAGATATGTTTTGTCAGTATGTTGTTTGTGTTTTTGTAATCATTGTATTTTTTCACCTTTAACTCACTGTGCAAAGATGTGTAAAGATACTTCACAGTTTACATCATAGACTCCTGCAACTTCACATATGGCAGCCCTAGTAAGGTACCTTTCAGTCTCAAGGTAAAAGGTCAAGGTCACAGGAAGGTCAAACACTAAATTTAACTAAACAACTTTCCTGGTCGCAATTTTAGAACTTTTGCCTCAAAATGTAGCATGAACATAGTCATAGACCTTGACCATAAGCCATTACCTGGGATAAGCGATTGACTTTGACCTTCAGGGTGTCGCTTGAGGTAAAATGTCACCTAAATTAGGTCAAACTTCAGATTACAGTAAAAGATGTCATGTAATACACCAAATTAAAGGGCTTGATGAGAGGATCCAGAATATAGCAAAGGTTTTAAGTTATGGCATCATTTGTTGATGTCATCATGAAAAAAACATGCCAAATTTAGATTTTTTTTAAGGGTGTGACAAAACATGTAAATCATCATTGCAGATTCTTGTAAGCTCTCATATAGCTGTCCTATTGAAATACCTTTCAGCACACAAAAGGACCAAGCTCAAGGTCAAAGGTCAAGGTCACATGAATAGGCAAAACTAACCAGCTTTTCCACTTTATCCGATGTGCAAAAATTAGCCATATTCTAACCACTTTATCCAAGTTATATGATCATTTGATATGGATATGATGGATAGGAAGGTGATCCAGAAATTAATCACACCATTGAATATACCAACAATTTACTATGTTGGAGCCTATTCTAAAATGGATGAAATTCATTTTTTTTTCTAGATTTTTGAAAACTTATTTAAAAAGTTATAAAGTTATATGTATGTTTCCTTTGCTTTTCTCACTGAATCTGCTGCTTTTTGTTTTTATTTTTACCAAAAGGGCGTTTCTGGAATCAGGCATCAATTTTCCGTCAAAGTTGAATTTATTTCTCCAAATTTTTAAATGTCAGTTTGAAACAGGATATTTTGCTTCCATATATTTATAATTTTTCCTGGCATTTTTATTTTCCTCCTCATTACAACATGAATGACAATTTCCTATGATTACAATTTCTAACGAAATCTTGACAAGCTTTCTCTTAAAATCACACTTGATAATATTTTGGTGAATTCAATATTTCTCGTGGACAATACTTACTTCCATATATTTTGCTTTTCAGATGCTATTTGAGTGTTGGCATCATGTGCGGAAGGGAAATCAGTGTCATTCGTATCATCTGGTCATTTTGTTTTTGTTTTTGTGGGAGGCAAATAACCTACTACTGCTCCATTATCTTGTTCTCTTGTGTTGAACAATATTTGTGGTTTTTCACCCCTCCTTGCTTTGGCCCTGTTCTCTGCCTCACGTCTCTTGTATGCTTCTGCTTTCCATCGTAGTGCATTTTCCAGTCCATATTTTTTCTGTTTTCTTGTGGAGTCTTTTGCTTTTCGTTTTATGTTTTCCACCAATGTGTTTGTGGATTCAGGATTCAATTTTCCTGTGAATTGGAATTTGTTTTCCCAAATTTTTACATGTTTACTCGAACCGGGATGTCTGACTTCCATATACAGGGTTGGGTAGGACTACTTCGAAATGTAATCCAAAAGTAATCAGATTACAAGTAATCCAAATGTATTTACATATGTAATCCACATGTATTCTTTCAAAGTAATCCTACCCAACCTTTTCCATATATATTGCATCTCCAGTTCTGACTTCATTTTCCTGTTTTTGGTTTGTCCTGCAACAAGAACAGCAATTCCCCATAATTTAGCCATCTGTGGTTTTATTTCCTAGGGAAATCTAAACAGACGGATTGCTGTCCTTTTCACTGATTAAAGATGGGTCAAACTGAAAAGTTGTCACCACTTCAATCTCAGGAGGTGGGTGAATCTTGCCTGGAGCCTCTTTTCAGTTTCACTGTCTGTTAATCAGGTGTCATACACACATGTAACATTCACACATAAATTATTTACAACAATTATGATTATTTTCAGTGTTTCCAGTGGACAACACTGAGGGACTAATCATCCCAGAATTTTACGATCCGCCCACTGAAGGTTTTACCGACCCATCCATCCATCCATCCATCCATCCATCCATCCATCCATCCATCCATCCATCCATCCATCCATCCATCCATCCATCCATCCATCCATCCATCCATCCATCCATCCATCCATCCATCCATTTTCTTCTGCTTTATCTGGAGTCAGGTCGCGGGGGCAGCAGCTCAAGCAAAGCCGCCCAGACCTCCCGATCCACACACACCTCCCCCAGCTCCTCCGAGGGAATTCCAAGGCATTCCCAAGCCAGCCAAGAGATGTAGTCCCTCCAGCGTGTCCTGGGTCTTCCCCGGGGTCTCCTCCCAATGGGACGTGCCCAGAACACCTCTCCAGCGAGGCGTCCAGGGGGCATCCGGAAAAGATGCCCGAGACTGACTCCATTCGACGTGGAGGAGCAGCGGCTCGACTCCGAGCTCCTCCCGAGTGACTGAGCTCCTCACCCTATCTCTAAGGGAGCGCCCAGCCACCCTGCGGAGGAAACTCATCTCGGCCGCTTGTACCCGCAATCTCGTTCTTTCGGTCATGAGCCAAATCTCATGACCATAGGTGAGGATCGGAACGTGGATCGATCGGTAAATCGAGAGCTTTGCCCCCCTACTCAGCTCTCTCTTCACCACAACGGTCCGATACAGCGACCACATCACTGCAGATGCTGCACCGATCTGTCTATCGATCTCACACTCCATCCATCCCTCACTCGTGAACAAGACCCGGAGATACTTAAACTCCTCCACTTGAGGCAAGGACGCTCCACCGACCTGAAGAGTGCAAAGCACCTTTTTCCGGTCGAGAACCATGGCCTCGTATTTGGAGGTGCTGATCTTCATCCCGGAGGCCTCACTCTTGGCTGCAAACCGCCCCAGTGCACGCTGAAGGTCCTGATTTGACGAAGCCAACAGAAACACATCGTCCGCAAACAGCAGAGACGAGATTCTGTGGTTCCCAAACCAGACCCCCTCTACACCCTGGCTGCGCCTAGAAATTCTGTCCATAAAAATAATGAACAGAATCCATGACAAAGGGCAGCCCTGGCGGAGGCCAACGTGCATTGGAAACAGGTTTGACTTACTACCGGCAGTGCGAACCAAGCTCCTGCTGTGGTCGTACAGGGACCGGATAGCCCTTAGCAAAGGACCCCGGACCCCATACTCCCGGAGCACTCCCCACAGGGTGCCCCGAGGGACACGGTTGAACGCCTTCTCCAGATCCACAAAACACATGTGGACTGGTTGGGTGAACTCCCATGAAGCCTCAAGCACCTGATGGAGCATGTAGAGCTGGTCCAGTGTGCTGCGACCAGGACGAAAACCACACTGCTCCTCCTGAATCCGAGGTTCGACCATCGGTCGAATTCTCCTCTCCAGTACTCTGGAATAGACCTTACCGGGGAGGCTGAGGAGTGTGATCCCCCTATAGTTGGAACACACCCTCCGGCTCCCCTTCTTAAACAGAGGGACCACCACCATGGTCTGCCAATCCAGAGGCACTGTCCCCGATCGCCACGCGATGTTGCAGAGGCGTGTCAGCCAAGACAGTCCCATAACATCCAGAGACTTAAGGTACTCAGGACGGATTTCATCCACCCCAGGAGCCTTGCCACCGAGGAGCTTTCTAACCACCTCGGTGACTTCTGCCTGGGTAATGGATGAGTCCGCCTCTGGGTCCCCAGTCTCTGCTTCCTCTTCGGAAGACGTGACGATGGGATTGAGGAGATCCTCGAAATGCTCCTTCCACCGCCCAACAACATCCCCAGTCAGGGTCAACAGCTCCCCACCCGCACCGTAAACAGTGCTGATGGAGAGCTGCCTCCGCCTCCTGAGGCGTCGGACGGTTTGCCAGAATCTCTTCGAGGCTGACCGATAGTCCTCCTCCATAGCCTCCCCGAACTCCTCCCACACCCGAGTTTTTGCCTCTGCGACCGCACAGGCTGCGGCACGCTTGGCCTGCCGGTACCTGTCAGCTGCCTCTGGGGTCCCACCTACCAACAAAGATAAGTAGGACTCCATCTTCAGCTTGACGGCATCCCTTACTTCCGGTGTCCACCACCAGGTTCGGGGACTGCCGCCGCGACAGGCACCAGAGACCTTAGGACCACAGCTACGAGCGGCCGCATCAACAACGGAGGTGGAGAACATGGTCCACTCGGACTCCATGTCTCCAACCTCGCCCGGGATCTGGGAGAAGCTCTCCTGGAGGTGGGAGTTGAAGACCTCCCTGACAGAGGGTTCTGCCAGTCGTTCCCAGTAGACCCTCATGATACGTTTGGGCTTGCCAGGTCTGACCGGCTTCCTCCCCTCCCAGCGGATCCAACTCACCACAAGGTGGTGATTGGTCGACAGCTCTGCCCCTCTCTTCACTCGAGTGTCCAAGACACGTGGCCGAAGGTCAGATGATACAACTACAAAGTCGATCATCGACCTCCGGCTCAGGGTGTCCTGGTGCCACGTGCACTCAATCAATCAACTTTTTTCTTATAAAGCGCCAAATCACAACAAACAGTTGCCCCAAGGCGCTCCATATTGCAAGGCAAGGCCATACAATAACCATGAAAAACCCCAACGGTCAAAACGACCCCCTATGAGCAAGCACTTGGCCACAGTGGGAAGGAAAAACTCCCTTTTAACAGGAAGAAACCTCCAGCAGAACCAGGCTCAGGGAGGGGCAGTCTTCTGCTGAGACTGGTTGGGGCTGAGGGAAAGAACCAGGAAAAAGACATGCCGAGAAGGGGGGCAGAGATCGATCACTAATGATTAAATGCAGAGTGATGCATACGGAGCAAAAAAAGAAAGAAACAGTGCATCATGGGAACCCCCCCACAGTCTACGTCTAAAGCAACATAACCAAGGGATGGTCCAGGGTCACCCGATCCAGCCCTAACTATAAGCCTTAGCGAAAAAGAAAGTTTTAAGCCTAATCTTAAAAGTAGAGAGGGTATCTGTCTCCCTGATCTGAATTGGGAGCTGGTTCCACAGGAGAGGAGCCTGAAAGCTGAAGGCTCTGCCTCCCATTCTACTCTTACAAACCCTAGGAACTACAAGTAAGCCCGCAGTCTGAGAGCGAAGCGCTCTAATGGGGTAATATGGTACTACGAGGTCCCTAAGATAAGATGGGACCTGATTATTCAAAACCTTATAAGTAAGAAGAAGAATTTTAAATTCTATTCTAGAATTAACAGGAAGCCAATGAAGAGAGGCCAACACGGGTGAGATATGCTCTCTCCTGCTAGTCCCTGTCAGTACTCTAGCTGCAGCATTCTGAACCAACTGAAGGCTTTTTAGGGAACTTTTAGGACAACCTGATAATAATGAATTACAATAGTCCAGCCTAGAGGAAATAAATGCATGAATTAGTTTTTCAGCATCACTCTGAGACAAGACCTTTCTGATTTTAGAGATATTGCGTAAATGAAAAAAGGCAGTCCTACATATTTGTTTAATATGCGCTTTGAATGACATATCCTGATCAAAAATAACTCCAAGATTTCTCACAGTATTACCAGAGATCATCAAATGCCATCCAGAGTAACGATCTGGTTAGACACCATGCTTCTAAGATTTGTGGGGCCAAGTACAATAACTTCAGTTTTATCTGAGTTTAAAAGCAGGAAATTAGAGGTCATCCATGTCTTTATGTCTGTAAGACAATCCTGCAGCCTAGCTAATTGGTGTGTATCCTCTGGCTTCATGGATAGATAAAGCTGGGTATCATCTGCGTAACAATGAAAATTTAAGCAATACCGTCTAATAATACTGCCCAAGGGAAGCATGTATAAAGTGAATAAAATTGGTCCTAGCACAGAACCTTGTGGAACTCCATAATTAACTTTAGTCTGTGAAGAAGATTCCCCATTTACATGAACAAACTGTAATCTATTAGACAAATATGATTCAAACCACCGCAGCGCAGTGCCTTTAATACCTATGACATGCTCTAATCTCTGTAATAAAATTTTATGGTCAACAGTATCAAAAGCAGCACTGAGGTCCAACAGAACAAGCACAGAGATAAGTCCACTGTCCGAAGCCATAAGAAGATCATTTATAACCTTCACTAATGCTGTTTCTGTACTATGATGAATTCTAAAACCTGACTGAAACTCTTCAAATAGACCATTCCTCTGCAGGTGATCAGTTAGCTGTTTTACAACTACCCTCTCAAGAATCTTTGAGAGAAAAGGAAGGTTGGAGATTGGCCTATAATTAGCTAAGATAGCTGGGTCAAGTGATGGCTTTTTAAGTAATGGTTTAATTACTGCCACCTTAAAGGCCTGTGGTACATAACCAACTAACAAAGATAGATTGATCATATTTAAGATTGAAGCATTAAATAATGGTAGGACTTCCTTGAGCAGCCTGGCAGGAATGGGGTCTAATAAGCATGTTGATGGTTTGGATGAAGTAACTAATGAAAATAACTCAGACAGAACAATCGGAGAGAAAGAGTCTAACCAAATACCGGCATCACTGAAAGCAGCCAAAGATAACGATACATCTTTGGGATGGTTATGAGTAATTTTTTCTCTAATAGTCAAAATTTTGTTAGCAAAGAAAGTCATGAAGTCATCACTAGTTAAAGTTAATGGAATACTCAGCTCAATAGAGCTCTGACTCTTTGTCAGCCTGGCTACAGTGCTGAAAAGAAACCTGGGGTTGTTCTTATTTTCTTCAATTAGTGATGAGTAGAAAGATGTCCTAGCTTCACGGAGGGCTTTCCTATAGAGCAACAAACTCTTTTTCCAGGCTAAGTGAAGATCTTCTAAATTAGTGAGAAGCCATTTCCTCTCCAACTTACGGGTTATCTGCTTTAAGCTACGAGTTTGTGAGTTATACCACGGAGTCAGACACTTCTGATTTAAAGCTCTCTTTATCAGAGGAGCTACAGCATCCAAAGTTGTCTTCAATGAGGATGTAAAACTATTGACGAGATACTCTAGCTCCCTTACAGAGTTTAGGTAGCTACTCTGCTCTGTGTTGGTATATGACATTAGAGAACATAAAGAAGGAATCATATCCTTAAACCTAGTTACAGCACTTTCTGAAAGACTTCTAGTGTAATGAAACTTATTCCCCACTGCAGGGTAGTCCATCAGGGTAAATGTAAATGTTATTAAAAAATGATCAGACAGAAGGGAGTTTTCAGGGAATACTGTTAAGTCTTCTATTTCCATACCATAAGTCAGAACAAGATCTAAAATATGATTAAAGTGGTGGGTGGACTCATTTACTTTTTGAGCAAAGCCGATAGAGTCTAATAATAGATTAAATGCAGTGTTGAGGCTATCATTCTCAGCATCTGTGTGGATGTTAAAATCGCCCACTATAATTATCTTATCTGAGCTAAGCACTAAGTCAGACAAAAGGTCTGAAAATTCACAGAGAAACTCACAGTAACGACCAGGTGGACGATAGATAATAACAAATAAAACTGGTTTTTGGGACTTCCAATTTGGATGGACAAGACTAAGAGACAAGCTTTCAAATGAATTAAAGCTCTGTCTAGGTTTTTGATTAATTAATAAGCTGGAATGGAAGATTGCTGCTAATCCTCCGCCCCGGCCCGTGCTACGAGCATTCTGACAGTTAGTGGACACCCTTGTGCTCGAACATGGTGTTCGTGATGGACAAACTGTGACTAGCACAGAAGTCCAACAACTGAACACCACTCAGGTTCAGATTTTACCGACCCATTTACTGTGATATTACTTTTTAACGCTTTTGCGCCTATTAGAGGTCCTCCACCTTGACTTGAGAACTTTATAGGGTTTTTCTGTACCTATCAGAGGTTTTCCTGGTCTTTTACTGAAAACTTTAATAGAGTTTTTCTACGCGGTAACCTTCAGTCACCCGTACCTTTTACAGAGACAACAGTACTCACCCCTGGTGAATTTCTTTCACTAAAGTTCAGGTGTCTTCACCCTGATGACCATCGACCCGTCAGGGAAGAGTCCGCCCCGGAAAGGGACTTCAACAGGATTTGTTCCCGTGCTGTGGCCACAGACTTTTCACGGAGTCCTCCTTCACGGGCTGACGATCCTCAGGTTTGTTGACGCCAGGCTCGAAGGACCATTTAAATGTCAGGTTCACCCTGTAACAGAAATCACAGACAATCTGATATCAAAAAAACACACCAGAAGTCACTGTCTCTCTTTTGCTTGCGAGCAGTGTTGGGTCCGAGGAGAGAGAGAGAGAGTATACCGCTCGAGCAACAGATTCATTCATTCCCTCTCTCCTTCCCTCTCTCTCCTGAGTGACACTCTACCTCACTTTTTATTCATTCAAGCAAACAAGGATGCCGTCACCATGGTTACAAAGCAGAAACAATCAGCACAGTCTCTCCCGGGAACAAGGACAGTTTCAATCTTTAGGTAAGTGTCAACATCAGCAAAATAAGATGACAAATACCATGTGCGAATGTGTGGCAACAGCTTATTTTTCTACTTGCTCTGACTAAACAAAACAAAACCCCCAGATATCCCATGTATCTAAACACTGCGTATTGAAAAACAGACACTTTGCATTCATCAAGCCATGAGAGACTTCTTGTTGCTCTGACTAAGCGAGATAAGGATCTCAGATATCTTATGTATCTGAACACTGCGTATGGAAAACAGGGTTACTTCTACTTCAATTTAAATAAAACAATTCCTTTAGACATTTAAGTGATAACAAAATAAGGCATATTCCAACAACAACCATCTCTGCAGTAAACCACCAATCAGGTCTGTATGGTAGAGTGGCCAGACGGAAGCCACTCCTTAGTAAAATGCACATGGCAGCCCACCTGTAGCTTGCCAAAAGGCACCTTAAGGACTCTCAGACCAAAGACTGCACTGTTTGGTGTGAGTGCCAGGCATCACGGTTGGAGGAAACCAAGCACCATCCCTACAGGGATGACGTGACGCTAGCAACCGAAGCTCTTTCTCCAACTCCTGATTAACCCGCTCCGCCTGCCCATTGGCCTGTGGGTGGTTAAGCTGGAGGTGACCCTGAGGAGACGGCAAAACTCCCTCCAAAAATGGGACACGAACTGTGGGCCCCGGTCAGATACTATATCCTGAGGCAACCCATGTAGTTTGAAGATGTGATTCAACATTACCACAGCAGTTTCTTTAGCCGACGGGAGTTTGCTCAAAGGTATAAAATGGACCATTTTAGATAAGCGGTCAACGACGGTCAGGACCACCGTATGTCCCTTGGAAGGAAGAAACTCAGTTACAAAACCCATCGAGATGTGAGACCATGGACGAACCGGGATTGGTAACGGCAGTATGGCGCCAGCGGGCGGTTGATTGGACGATTTGTGCATAGCACAAACTTGACAGGCAGATACATATTCTGATACGTCTTTGACTATGCCAGGCCAACAGAATCTCCGCTGCACAAGGTAAAGGGTCTTCCTAATACCCGGGTGACGAAACATACGAGTGTCGTGGCACCAGCGAATGGTTTCGCCCCTGAGGGCTGGAGGAACGAAAAGCTTCCCTCGTGGACACCCAGTGGGGATAGGTGCATCCCCTACAGCAGATCTTATACGTGACTCGATGTCCCAAGTAAGGGTGGCCACAAAACAGGAGGAGGGACAGACGCGTCAACAGGCTCCCCCTGACGAGATAAAGCATCCGGTTTACCATTTTTAGAGCCCGGACGGTAGGACAAGGTGAAATTGAAACGACTGAAGAAAATGGACCAACGGGCCTGACAAGAGTTAAGGCGTTTTGCGGTGCGGAGGTATTCAAGATTTTTATGGTCTGTGTAGACCACAAATGGGTATTGTGCCCCCTCTAGCCAGTGCCACCACTCCTCCAAGGCCACTTTTACCGCTAACAGTTCGCGGTCGCCGATGCTGTAATTCCGTTCCATTGAGGACAGTTCCTTAGACAAAAAGGCACATGGATGTAGCCGGTTGTCTGCGGGATTTTGCTGAGACAAGACTGCCCCCACCCCCACATTGGAGGCATCGACTTCAACCACAAACTGCCGAGCGGGGTCAGGGAGGAGCAGCACGGGGGCCGTGGTAAAGCGATTCTTTAGGACTCTAAATGCCTCCTCACACTCTGGTGTCCAGTTGAACGAGTGGAGGGTTGAGGTCACGACATGCAGGGGTGCTGCGATAGAACTAAAGCTCCGGATAAATTTGCGATACTAGTTGGCAAAACCCAGAAATCGCTGAACGTTCTTGCGGGATGTGGGTGCTGCCCACTCCTGAACCGCCACCACTTTAGCAGGATCCATTTTGATTTCGCCTGCGGAGATCACGAAACCGAGAAAAGAAATCGTGGATCTGTGGAATTCGCATTTTTCGGCCTTCACAAAAAGGTTGTTTTGTAACAAGGTCTGTAAGACCATACGGACATGGTGTTTGTGCGTGGCCAAATCATGGGAAAATATCAGAATGTCGTCTAGGTAAACAAAGACAAATTTGTTGAGAAAATCCCGTAACACATCATTCACCAGATTCTGGAACACGGCAGGTGCATTTGTGAGTCCGAAGGGCATGACGAAATATTCATAATGCCCCAAGGGGGTGTTAAAGGCTGTCTTCCATTCATCTCCTTGTTTTATCCTGACTAGGTGGTAGGCGTTTCGCAGATCGAGTTTGGTAAAGATTGTGGCTCCTTCTAATAACTCAAACGCGGAGGTGATTAACGGGAGCGGATAACGGTTTTTAATAGTTATGTCATTTAAGCCCCGGTAATCGATAGTCTTTAGTGGAGGATTCAGCAAGGGTCGGTACACAAAAAGGCAGTCCAAAAAACACAGCGACAGAACCAAAAACATCAGGCTAAGACGAGGTCGGAATAAACAGGCTGGTGGTCGAGGACACTATGAGGCGGGCAGAACACGGAATCAAAGGCTGGAGAGAAGGCACAGGGCGCATCAATCTGGCAAGGAAACAGAGCAAAATGAGCAGTATATATACATCCAGGTGATTAGCAGAAGATAGACAGCAGGTGCGCGGGGAGGAGCCCAGAACAGGGCGTGGTCCAGAAGGCAGAGACACACCCACCAAGAGAGACACAGAAAAAGACCACACAAAAGAAGAAACAAACAAAAGAACAATCAAACAGAAAAAACAAAACCAGGCAAAACAGAGCAACCTCACACCCTGACAGAGGCAAGATAAAATATATGTGTACTTATACACACATACATATACACATACATTAATATTAATGATCAAAGGCTCAATATAGTAACTTGTCTACATGCTATCCACAATAGAAGATAGTAGGGTGTCTATATAATCCAGATAGGGCTGCCAAATTTTTACAAAGGTCTCATAATCATTTCTGAGTGTGTATGTGATTTTCTCTAATGGTATACAGCTGTTCATTTCCAAAACCCAACGTGATATAGAGAGGTGGGAGTCAGACTTCCACGAGGAGGCTATACACCTCCTGGCAACACACAAACCCAATGCAAGAAATTTCTTTTGAGTCTTTGTTAATTGTGTACCAATGTGTGTAAAATCTCCTAACAGACAAATTTGAGGATCTGATGTGAAATGTCGTCTTAAAAGTTTGATCATAATCTCAGAAAAATCACACCAAAATCTAGTAAGTTTTGTGCATGACCATGTGCAGTGCAGGAATGAGCCCTCCTCTATACTGCATCTAAAGCACAGATTGGATATCTCAGGTTTATATTTATATAATTTTTGAGGTGTAATATAGGTTTGGTTGAGAAAATTATAATGCGTCAGTCTGTATCTAGAGTTAATAGTGGCAGTTAGACTAGCTTGACATAATTCGGACCATAGTTCTGCACTAATTGTCACATCTAAATCAGACTGCCACCTCTCTCTTGATTTATGTAACCCAGGCTTTGGAGCATCAACCATCAAGAGAGAATAAACTTTTGATATAAGGTGAGGTGTGTTTCCCTCATGAACCAGTCTCTCCATATCACTGAGTGTAGGTAGATAACATTTGGGGTCCCAGGGCAGACTGAAGGAAGGATCTTAACTGTAAATAACAAAAAAAGTTTCTGCTGGACAGATCATATTTCCTCCTCAGGTCCTCAAAAGACATCAGTGATTCATTCTCATAACAGTCCTCTAGATGACAAATCCCCTTCTGGTGCCACAGGTCCAGAGTCTTATTATCCAGTGACATGGGTATGAGTTTGTTCTTTTTCAAGGGTGTTTTCGGCGAAAAATTGTTTTTTAATCCAATACTTTTGCGAACCTCATACCAGATTTTGATGATATGTATCAAGACAGAATTCTCGGTTTTATTGACGATGGTTGTAGGTGTCCATTTGTATACAAAGTCTGCCGGGACATTTTCTTGAAGTGGATACATTCCCATTAAAACCCATGGTGGAATATTTTCTTTTTCAAAAAGAAAAGAAATAAGACATATTTGGGCAGCCAAGTAATGCTTTTTAAGGTTAGGCAGTCTAAAATCCCCCAATTTATAATCCCATGTGAGTTTTTCTATTGAGACCCTTGGATTTTTCCCATTCCATATGAATTGTCTAATGTGTTTATTAAGGTTTTTAAAAAAGCTGAGTGGTACTGGAATTGGCAAAGACTGAAAAAGGTACTGTAACCTTGGTAGAACATTCATTTTAATACAGTTTATTCGGCCAATCAAAGTAATAGGTAAATTCACCCATTTTTGTAAGTCCTCTATAATATGACTAACTAGTGTTAGATAATTAAGTTTGTACAGGTTTTTAAAATTGTTATCCACCATAATTCCAAGATATCCCATTTAAGGATAATTTAAATGGGCTCTTTTGCTGATGTTCATCATCATGAAATTTTGAGAGGGGAAGAATTTCACTTTTATCGTAATTTACTTTATATCCTGAGACTGATCCAAAAGTATATAACACTGTTTGTAATTTAGCAAGAGATTCAAGTGGACTTTTTAAATACAGAATTATATCATCTGCCAAAAGATTGATTTTATGCGTCCTCTGACCCACTTTTACACCCTTTATCATTGAATCTTGTCTGATCAGCTCAGCCAGTGGCTCAATGGCCAGAACAAAAAGCCCAGGGGACAGAGGGCAGCCTTGTCTGCTGGACCTACTTAGAGGGAAAGCAGTGGACATTTGTCCATTGGTAATAATTTTGGCTTGTGGTTTCTTATAGAGTGCTTTAACCCAATTAATAAAGTAATGACCAAATCCAAATTTAGACAACACCTTGAATAAATATGGCCATTCAAGCCTATCAAAGGCCTTTTCTGCGTCTAAAGTAACAGCTATACTGGGTTCAGGACTGGAGGTTGCCACATGAATAACATTTAATAACCTGCACAAATTATTTGCCGATGATCTTGTTATGTGCTGGGGTGTTTGGCTGGCTTGGTTTTTGTTTTCTGTTTCTCCCACCAGGTGGTATGCATTCAGGACTGAGTGGCTGAGTATGAGGACCTCACCCTGAACACCTGAGGCTTGTTTTCACGTGCAGGTCATCAGGGCTTACAGCTGTGGTGTATTCTGTCTTGATCAGAGATTGCTGCACTTAAACCTTGAATGCACAGTGTATGATTGCCAGAGACTCGACCTTGTGAGCAGACGTGTGAGATCAGCGTCGGGAGAACAATCTCACCATTACGGACGCAGAGACCGCTCCAGGTTTGACGCCACAGTCTGTGAAGGAGGATTGGGTGAGGTCTCACGCTCTTCAGCACACTTCCTGAGGTAATTTGGTTTTGGTGACTTTTATGAAGTAATGACAGTGGATTTGGTGTCCCTCACACCTTGTGTTATTGAGCTGTCACGTTATGCTAATTGTCTAATCAGCTTCTGCTGCAGTGGAGATTTGAACTGAGTTGTTCCGTGCCTGCAGGGTGAGAAGCTGATGTATAGATTTAAGCCAGGAAGTGTTTGCTGATTGTGTGCACCTTTGAGCTGTGTCTCTCTGGGTGGAGAGTGTTGGACTCACCTCATGTTTTCTTTCTTCACAGACTCGGTTTGTCGCGGCCACCTGGGGGGTGTCGGCGGGGTCCCTGGGTCCGAACTGCTGTGGCTCCGGACCGTTTGCGCTGCTGAGAGCGCGCCGTGTTTTCACCTCACCAGTCTGCGGACATTTTTGGTTGTTTATCACTAAACTCACTATGATTATTAAATTTTGTTATCTTTTGAACCATGCTCTGCTTATTTTATGCTGGGTCCTGCCTGTCAAACGCTGGGTCGGTGCTCCAACCGCGTCCGACACATAACAGATCTCTTCTGAATAAAACCGACCTGATCTGAGTTTATTAATTTTGGTAAGTATTTACTCAACCTGTTTGCTAATGCTTTGGAGATCAATTTGTAGTCTGTGTTCAAAAGCGAGATTGGTCGGAAAGAGGAGCATTTTAGGGGGTCTTTATTTTTTTTTATGGATCACTGTAATTATCTCCATCGAAAATGAATCAGGAAGGCTTTTCATTTTGGAGGCTAGGTTAATGACATCCATAAAAAGAGGCATAAGCAAGTCCTTGAATTCCTTATAAAATTCAGAGGGAAACCCATCCTCCCCTGGTGATTTATTAGATTGTAGCAGAATTAAAGCCTTTTCTATTTCTTTTGCAGTGAATGGGAGATTTAGACCATTCTGGTCCTCCAGACTTAATTTGGGTAACACAATGTCAGACAAAAATGTATCTATTGTGGTTTGATCTTCTGGTGATTCGGATTTATAAAGATTGGCATAAATTTTTTAAATGTTTGATTAATTTCTTTTGGGTTCTGTGTAATACATCCACTTTCATTTTCAATTTGGTTAATTTTTGTTGTGTGGGCCGCTGAAGAGGAGGTACTGCTGGCCCACCACCACCAGATGGCACCCTGCTTGAAGTGCGGGCTTCAAGCATGAGAGGGCGTCATAGCAACCGGGAGTGACAGCTGTCACTCGTTATCAGCACCGGCTGTCACTCATTCACATCACCACCACCATAAAGGCCGGACTGCAACTCCACCTCCCCGCCGAGAAATCAGCTACCATTCAGGTAACTTCTCTGCTGACTTAAAACTGAATAATAGTCTGAACTCTTTTGCAGCCGTTTTCCTGTGGTGTTTGCCTTATCTGTGGGATTGGCGTTTGGTGTGATCAGCGACGGCTTCGCTTCACACCCCAACCAGATAAGTGGTTAGACAGGAGCTGCACGAGTGTGTGATTGGAGGTGGAGGTGCTCCCTCCTAACTAAACACTGACTGTGGGATTACTGAGTGTGCGAACTCACACTCATCAGTACTGTTTCTGTTCTCTGCCAGCAGTACCGGGTCTGACTGCTGAAGACAGTGGCCACCTGGGGCGCAGGGCTTGGCGGCTCCGGTGTTCTTCAGCTCCGTTGGTGGTGGAAGCTGTGTGGGATCCGGCTCTTCTCTCGCCAGACGTCTTCTATCTTCGAGCCTGCCCACACGTCACCTTGTGTGTAATTGACATTCCACCATATTGTTATTGTCTGTATTTCGTTGTGTGATTCACAACATTAAATTGTTACTTTTTGGCTTATCCATTGTCCGTTCATTAATGCCCCCTGTTATGGGTCCGTGTCACGACACTTTCACAACAGGATTTCTCGGACAGCGTCATGGATCCCGAGGGGCGTCAACCATCGCTTGAACAGCCAATGGAAGAGCGAGGTGCATGGGCGCCAGCAGGAGGCGTGTTAGGTGAGCTGCAGCACATCTTAACCGCTTTTACTGCTCGGTTGGACTTAGTTACCGAGCAGAGCATTATTCTCAATCGAAGGATGGAGGCTCTCACCACCCAGGTGGAAGCGCATGCTCAGGGCGCTGCTGCAGCACCTCCTCCTGCTGACCGTATGCCAGAGACAGACATTCCACTGGTCGTTCAACGAACCCCCCCTTCCCCTGAAGCATACATAAGCCCTCCGGAGCTGTACGGAGGCTGTGTGGAGACGTGCTCGCTCGTCTTTTCACAGCATCCCGTCATGTACGCGTCTGACGCTAGCCGGGTGGCTTACGTAATAAATCTGCTTCGAGGAGATGCACGCGCCTGGGCTACAGCGCTCTGGGAGCAGAATTCACGGCTCCTAACAATTTACACTGAGTTTGTGAGGGAGTTCCGACAGGTGTTCGACCACCCTCATAGAGGCGAGACCGCTTCAAGCGTGCTGCTGTCGATACAACAGGGGTGTCGGAGCACAGCGAAGTATGCGGTCAACTTCCGCATCGCGGCAGCGTGACCCGGCTGGAATGCTGTTGCGCTCCGCGCCGCCTTTGTAAACGGACTGTCTCTGGTCCTTAAGGAGCACCTCGTGACGAAGGACGAGCCGCGGGATTTAGATGGGCTTATCGACCTGGTTATACGGTTAGACAACCGATTAACAGAACACCGACAGGAGCGAGACGAAAGGCGTGGTCAGGCACAAGCCGTCCCTCTTCCTCCCGGGTCCGAAAGGGAGCCGACTTCCCCACGCTCCACAGCCAGGGCTCTCCACGTGACGACAGCTCCCCCTGCTGACGTTGCTATGGAAATGAGCAGGGCCAAAGAGCGATCAGGTCAGAGACAAAGGAGGCTGATCCGTGGAGAGTGTTTTCTCTGCAGCTCAACCGAGCACACACACAGAGAATGCCCCAAACGGTCAAAACAGCAGCACTCGTCCTTAGAGACTGGGCTAAGAGTGGGTCACAACACCCACGCGGGGAGACCCCGACAATCTGCACATATCCCAGTCACGATCCTGAGTGGGGATCTAACCCTTCACGCCCCAGCACTGGTGGACACGGGGTCAGAGGGGAATCTGCTGGATAGCAGATGGGCAAAGGAGGTTGGGCTCCCTCTAGTGGCCTTACCGTCACCATTGTCGGTGCGGGCACTAGATGGCACCCTTCATCCACTAATCACACACCAGACACAGCCAGTGACATTGGTGGTGTCTGGGAATCACAGGGAGGAGATTGTGTTTTATGTAACACCTTCTACCTCCCGAGTGATTTTGGGTTTTCCATGGATGTTGAAACACAATCCCCGGATTGATTGGCCGTCTGGGGTTGTGGTTCAGTGGAGCGAAACCTGCCACCGGGAGTGTTTAGGATCCTCGGTTCCACCCGGTGTGACAGCTAAGGAGGAGGTTTTAGTCCCCCCCAATCTGGCGGCGGTGCCAGCCGAGTACCATGACCTTGCTGACGTCTTCAGCAAGGATCTGGCACTCACGCTGCCCCCACACCATCCGTACGATTGTGCCATTGATTTGATACGGGGCGCTGAGTACCCGTCCAGCAGGCTGTACAACCTCTCACGTCCGGAACGCGAATCAATGGAGACCTACATCCGGGACTCGTTAGCTGCCGGGTTGATCCAGAACTCCACCTCCCCGATGGGTGCTGGTTTCTTTTTTGTGGGCAAGAAGGACGGCAGACTCCGTCCATGCATTGATTACAGAGGGCTGAACGAGATCACGGTTCGCAACCGATACCCGTTACCCCTGTTGGATTCAGTGTTCACGCCCCTGCATGGAGCCCAAATATTCACGAAATTGGATCTTAGGAATGCTTATCACCTGGTTCGGATCCGGGAGGGAGTCGAGTGGAAGACGGCATTTAACACCCCGTTAGGTCACTTTGAGTACCTGGTCATGCCGTTCGGCCTCACCAATGCGCCCGCGACGTTCCAAGCGTTGGTTAATGACGTCTTGCGGGACTTCCTGCATCGGTTTGTCTTCATATATCTAGACGATATACTCATCTTTTCTCCGGATCCTGAGACCCATGTCAAGCATGTACGTCAGGTCATACAGCGGTTGTTGGAGAACCGGCTGTTTGTGAAGGGCGAGAAGTGCGAGTTCCACCGCACTTCTTTGTCCTTCCTGGGGTTCATAATCTCCTCCAACTCCGTCGCCCCTGATCCGGCCAAGGTTGCGGCGGTGAGAGATTGGCCCCAACCAACAAACCGTAGGTCCGAAGGACAAATTGTACGTCCCACCAGAGGCCAGGGCTGCGGTCCTTGACTTCTGTTACAGTTCCAAGCTCTCCTGTCATCCAGGGGTGCGAAGGACTGTGGCAGTGGTCCGGCAGCGCTTCTGGTGGGCGTCTATGGAAGCCGACGTCCGGGAGTATGTCCAGGCCTGCACCATCTGTGCCAGGGTCAAAGCCGACCACCACAAGGCCCAAGGCCTCCTCCAGCCTCTGCCTGTGCCTCATCGCCCCTGGTCTCACATTGGCCTGGACTTTGTCATGGGCCTCCCGCCGTCCCAGGGCATGACTTCCATCCTCACGATAGTGGACCGGTTCTCCAAGGCGGCCCACTTCGTGGCCCTCCCAAAGCTCCCGACGGCCCAGGAGACTGCAGACCTCCTGGTCCACCATGTCGTGCGTCTGCATGGGATTCCATCGGACATTGTCTCGGATCGTGGTCCTCAGTTCTCCTCCCAGGTCTGGAGGAGTTTCTGCAGGGAACTGGGGGCCACCGTCAGTCTCTCGTCTGGGTACCACCCCCAGACGAACGGGCAGGCAGAGCGGACGAACCAGGAACTGGAGCAGGCCCTCCGCTGCGTGACCTCCGCACACCCGACGGCCTGGAGTGACCATCTGGCCTGGATCGAGTACGCTTATAATAGCCAAGTTTCATCTGCCACCGGCCTCTCCCCGTTTGAGGTGTGTTTGGGGTACCAGCCCCCATTGTTTCCGCTAGTGGAGGGAGAGGTCGGGGTGCCCTCGGTCCAGGCCCATCTGAGGAAGTGCCGTCGGGTGTGGCGTACTGCCCGCTCTGCCCTGCTCAGAGCCCGGACGAGGGCTAAGGCCCATGCAGACCGCTGGCGTTCCCCGGCCCCTGCATACCAGCCCGGGCAGGCGGTCTGGTTATCCACAAAGGACATACCTCTACAAACGGAATCCCAGAAGCTTAAGGACAGATTTATAGGACCCTTCACCATCGTGAAGGTCCTCAGTCCAGCCGCAGTGAAGCTGGCAGCTTCAGCTTCACTGCGGATACATCCAGTATTCCACGTCTCCAGACTCAAACCCTGCCACACCTCTCCCCTCTGTGCCCCTGGACCGGTGCCGCCGCCTGCCCGGATCATCGACAGGGAGCCGGCTTGGACTGTGCGCCGACTCCTGGACGTTCGTCGAAAGGGCCGGGGATTCCAGTATTTGGTGGACTGGGAAGGATATGGACCCGAAGAACGCTCCTGGGTGAAGAGGAGCTTCATCCTGGACCCGGCCCTCCTGGACGATTTCTATGCCCGGCACCTGGACAAGCCTGGTGGGGCGCCAGGAGGCGCCCGTTGGGGGGGGGTCCTGTTGTGTGGGCCGCTGAAGAGGAGGTACTGCTGGCCCACCACCACCAGATGGCGCCCTGCTTGAACTGCGGGCTTCAAGCATGAGAGGGCATCATAGCAACCGGGAGTGACAGCTGTCACTCGTTATCAGCACCAGCTGTCACTCATTCACATCACCACCACCATAAAGGCCGGACTGCAACTCCACCTCCCCGCCGAGAAATCAGCTACCATTCAGGTAACTTCTCTGCTGACTTAAAACTGAATAATAGTCTGAACTCTTTTGCAGCCGTTTTCCTGTGGTGTTTGCCTTATCTGTGGGATTGCCGTTTGGTGTGATCAGCGACGGCTTCGCTTCACACCCCAACCAGATAAGTGGTTAGACAGGAGCTGCACGAGTGTGTGATTGGAGGTGGAGGTGCTCCCTCCTAACTAAACACTGACTGTGGGATTACTGAGTGTGCGAACTC
Organism: Thalassophryne amazonica; assembly: GCF_902500255.1. NCBI lineage: Eukaryota > Metazoa > Chordata > Actinopteri > Batrachoidiformes > Batrachoididae > Thalassophryne > Thalassophryne amazonica. The sequence continues at coordinate 93,885,092 of NC_047104.1, read as the reverse complement.
ACACTCATCAGTACTGTTTCTGTTCTCTGCCAGCAGTACCGGGTCTGACTGCTGAAGACAGTGGCCACCTGGGGCGCAGGGCTTGGCGGCTCCGGTGTTCTTCAGCTCCATTGGTGGTGGAAGCTGTGTGGGATCCGGCTCTTCTCTCGCCAGACGTCTTCTATCTTCGAGCCTGCCCACACGTCACCTTGTGTGTAATTGACATTCCACCATATTGTTATTGTCTGTACTTTGTTGTGCGATTCACAACATTAAATTGTTACTTTTTGGCTTATCCATTGTCCGTTCATTAATGCCCCCTGTTGTGGGTCCGTGTCACGACACTTTCACAACAAATTTTTCTTGAGCTCTCTTCTTTTTTTAATTGCCAGGATAAGACTTAATGGGCCTTCTCCCCCAGCTCATAGTATTTTTGTTTTACTCTCAAAATATTTTTCTCTGCCCGATATGTGCTTAATGTATTATACTTAAGTTTTTTACTGACCAATAAGCTGTATGTTTCCTTATCCCTATGTTGTTGAAAGTCTTTTTCGAGCCTATGAATCTCTTTTTCTAAATCTTCCACTTCTGACAATAATTTTTTTTAAGTCCATTTGTGTAAGAGATTATTTGTCCTCTTAAATAGGCTTTTAAGGTGTCCCATAATATGAAACTATTGGGGTAGGAGGGACAATTTGTTTCACAAAATAGTTTTATTTGTTCCCTGATAAATTTACAAAAATCAGTCTTTTGAAGGAGGGTTGGATTCAAGCGCCATCTATAGACACTCTGCATTTTCTCAGGCATTTCTATGGACAAAGTCAATGGAGAATGATCAGAAAGTATCCTTGGCAGATATTTGGACTCTAAGGCTCTGTAACTTACTTGTGTTGATAATAAGAAAAGGTCTGTTCTGGTGTGGGAGTTATGACGGCCAGAATAATAAGAATAGTCTATGGTTTGAGGGTTCTTTTGTCTCCAGATGTCTGTTAAATTTAAGTCCTTCATAAATGACAGAGTTGTTGAGGCTGACTTAACTATAGAGATGGAAGTGGATGATTTATCCAAAATTGGATCTAAACAAAAATTTAAATCTCCTCCCATGAGAATATATTTATGGCCACCAGATACTTTAAGAAAAATGTCATGAATAAAAGAACTATCACAATAATTGGGAGTGTAAAGGTTTACCATGGTCCAATTTTCCAATTTTGACAATTTATGTATCAACAGTTGTGTCCTGAATTATAATGGGGATGTACTTATTTATTAAAATGGCAACACCCCTTGCCTTAGAGTTGAAGGATGAATATAAAACTTGGCCCATCCATCCTCTCTTTAATTTTACATGCTCTTGTGAGGTGAGATGAGTCTCTTGGATAAAAGCTATGTCTGTTTTTATTTTCTTCAAGTATGTTAACACCCTCTTCCTTTTAATTGGCCCATTTAAACCATTAACGTTAAAACTAACAAATTTTACCACCTTATTCATATGGAAAATGGAATTTGACAGTAAAAAGCCTTATGATCTCTTAAAACTAAGCCCAGCCTCTTTTTCATTAAAACAAAACAAAAAAACGTACACACACCCTCCCCGTTCCCGTAGGCGCCGAACCCCTGAATACTCGGTGCCATCAAAACTCTCCAGCCGGGACCTCCGTTGATCGCTTTCTAAAAATAGCATACAAATTCTAATTTATTTGGCCCAGAGCTCTTTTTTAATGAAAATTTGTCACTCGTAAAGTATAACATAACTTCATAATTTTATATTTTAACACCCACTTTAACTATAAAAGTGAACTTTGGTTTTTAATTATTTTTCAACTGCTGCCTCAGAACAAAAACTTCCCTTTTTTGTCCATAATGTTAAAAAAAAAAAAAAAAATTATGTCAATGCACTTAGATAAATCTCTAAGAGGTTCGTAGCAATTATATACAAATTGTGCGTAAATGTCGCTTTTCACTGCGTATTGTGGAGCTGCAGCGCTGCACCTGTGATCACAGAAAAGAGTCAGGATTCATCGCCTTCCGGGAGGTCTTGAAGGAAAGACGCTGCCGCCTCGGGTGTCTTGAAAATCTTCTTCTCTATGTTTGGGAGGGTGACTCTCAAAGTTGCTGGATGAAGAAGGCTGAACTGGAGTTTTTTGGCGTGCAGCTCCTTCTTGACAGGGTTATATTCTTTTCTGTGCCGCACCAGGGCAGCACTCAGGTCCGGAAAAAACATCACCTTGTTCCCGTCGTGGGTGATTGGACCACCTTTTTCTCTGGTTATCATGGCGGATAGTTGGAGAATTTGATCTCGGTCCTGGGATTTGAGCAGGCGGATGAGGATGGGTCAGGGCTGTTTCTCTGCTGGAGGGCTGAAAGCCGGGGACCGGTGCGCTCGTTCGATAATCAGCGGCTGGGGTGCTGCTCCCGTCCCAGCACAGAGGGGATCCACTCTGTAAAAAATTGCACCGGGTCACTACCCGCAGATTGCAGATTAACAATGCGAATATTATTCCGACGGCTTTGGTTCTCCAGCTGGTCCACTTTATGAGAAAGTCCTTCTCTTTCATCAGGCGGAGGATATTGGAATCCAGTGCAGTTAGCTTATCTTCAGCTGTGCTAATCCGTTCCTCCACCTCCGTAATACGTGAACACTGTTGTGAAAGTGTTGTGACACGGACCCACAACAGGGGGCGTTAATGAACGGACAATGGATAAGCCAAAAAGTAACAATTTAATGTTGTGAATCGCACAACGAAGTACAGACAATAACAATATGGTGGAATGTCAATTGTACACAAGGTGACATGTGGGCAGACTCGACGACAGAAGACGTCTGGCGAGAGAAGAGCCGGATCCCACACATCTTCCACCACCAACGGAGCTGAAGAACACCGGAGCCGCCAAGCCCTGCGCCCCAGGTGGCCACTGTCTTCAGCAGTCAGACCCGGTACTGCTGGCAGAGAACAGAGACAGTACTGATGAGTGTGAGTTCGCACACTCAGTAATCCCACAGTCAGTGTTTAGTTAGGAGGGAGAACCTCCACCTCCGAATCACACACTCGTGCAGCTCCCGAGATAACCACTTATCTGGGTGGGGTGGGAGGCGAAGCCGTCGCAGTCCACACCAAACGCCAACTCAGCAGACAGGGTATCCGTCCCAGGAAAACGGCTGCAAAAGAGATCAGACTAATGCTCGAATTAAGGTTCAGCAGAGAATTACCTGAATGGTAGCTGATTTCTCGGCGGGGAGGTGGAGTTGCAGTCCGGCCTTTATGGTGGTGGTGATATGTAGTGGATGAGTGACAGCTGGTACGGATGATGAGTGACAGCTGGTACGGATGATGAGTGACAGCTGTCACTCCCGGTTGCTCCGACGCCCTCTCGTGCTTGAAGCCCGCACTTCAAGCAGGGCGCCATCTTGTGGTGGTGGGCCAGCAGTACCTCCTCTTCAGTGGGCCACACAACAAACACATCCTGTCTATCAGTGTTTTCAGCCCCGAAATAGACTGATTGATTTTGGCAGTTTTAGTATCAAGCTTCTGGGATACCACTTCATTGCCCTGCTTTATTTCTTGCAATATTGCGAAGTTTCCTTCTATTTGAGTCTCCATCGCCATGTTGGACTTGGAGCTAGCTTCAACCGTCGTGGCTTCCCGAGAAGAAAAATGGTCAATAATTGAGCTTTGAGTTTTGTTTCGAGGTCTTAAGTCCATATTTCACCTGATAGGAGAAGTTAAGAGTGGGGTGGGTGTTATTTATAAATTAATCCAAGTTTTCTCTTGAGAGCTCCAGAGCACGCGTCTTCCTAGCTCGGCTCCATCACGTGACCCCCTCAAGAGCGCTCTTGACCTCAGACTAGGGTGACAGTTCATCTTTCAGCAGGACAATAACCCTAAGCACACAGCCAAGATATCAAAGGAGTGGCTTCAGGACAACTCTGAGAATGTCCTTGAGTGGCCCAGCCAGAACCCAGACCTGAATCTGATTGAAGATCACTGGAGAGATCTGAAAATGGTTGTGCCGCGACAATCCCCATCCAATCTGATGGATCTTGAGAGGTGCTGGAAAGAGGAATGAGCAAAACTGTGCCAAGCGTGTGGCATCATATTCAAGAAGAGTTGAGGCAGTCGTTGCTGCCAAAGCTGCATCAACAAAGTATTGAGAAAAGGGTTTCTTTGTTTTTTAATTTTTAATAAATTTGCAAAAAAAATTCAACAAAACCTTTTTCATGTTGTTATTATCAGTGTTGCCACAGTTACTTTGAAAAAGTAATCCAATTACTGATTACTGATTACTCCTTGAAAAAGTAACTTAGTTACTTTACTGATTACTCAATTGTAAAAGTAACTAAGTTAGATTACTAGTTACTTTTTTAGTTACTTTCCCCAGCTGCCGACAACAACCCACGTCAACATGACAATGATACCTGTTTTGCCAACTCACTTTATAGTCACCCTTTCTTGACTTCAATGAAAATAAATACTTGTTTTATAAAAAGTAAAATAAAGACCTCTTTCTTGACCTCATATTTAACTGTTGACTGTAACAGTAAAACTTGCAATTTCAAACCTACATTGTTTATAAATGTAACTATTAAATTCTAACATTTTTCTAACATTTAAATTCTCTCTAAACATTTTACTTGTCGAAATTATTATTATTTAAGCAATATTAGTAGTTGTAGTAAAAAACGGCTTCAAAACTGGACCTTTAATCTAGGGCTGTTGTGGGGGGGGGCACATCCCTCCCCCACGCCCCCATCCCATCTGGATTCGCCCCTGCTTTGGCGTTTGAGCACAAAGAATGGATAACATTTATTTATGCAGAAAACATGACCAGATTTACAGATAAGAAAGTTTTATTGCGTTTTCACATCATGTGGTCCTCAGAAAGAGAGTTTAGGTGCATTTGAGTGGAAAATAGTGTTAGTTGTTGACGCGTCGCGGAGGATCAGCTGTTTTTAACGAGACGATACGGAGCAGCTCAGCTCAGAATTCTAAATAAAGGAGGAAAAAAGTATAAAAATGTCTTCGTAAAGCTCAGTGCAGGTGTGCTGATCACCGCCCTTTAAGAGGTGAGGACGAGTCGAGCAGCTGCAAAAAACCGTGGATGAAAAGCTCACAGCTCGCTTAAAGTGGGCAGTTCAGTCGAACCCCGACCTCCTGCCCACAGACCAAGTTTAATGCTGCTATCGACCCACAATGAGAAATAATAGTAACGCACAGTGACATGGAGAATGGTTCCTGATAATTCTGCAGCAACATGTGCCATTAATCGTAACGTGTGGTAACAGGTTGCAGCAGTTCCTGAGGACACCTGACGCCTCTGCCCCGAATAATCACATTCGTGATCAGCGGCCAAGAATGTGTACTTCGTGACTTGTCATCGTTATGTGTAAACGCAGCATTAAGTGACATTTGTGACTGTAACTGGATAGTATTACTTGACAAAGGTATTTGAAAGTAATCCCTTGCCCATGTGATTATATCAGCTATTGATGAATGATTGTTTTTGATATAGTGCCATCTGGGGGATCAGAGATTGTGGGTGTTCATAATCGTTCAGATGCCTTGCACACGATGACATGGATTGACACGCAGTGACATGCAGTGCTTTCGAATAGGTTGCACAATGTTCACGACTAGTTCATGCAAGTGGCACGAAATGAATGCATGCCAGAAATTTTGAACATTTCATAATTTTCTTTGCGCAAGTGGCATACAGCCACGCTCAGATCACACAAAGTTTACAACAAGCTTGTGTGCCAGTGTGGGAATCAAATTGATGGTGAAATTGATGGAATTTCCTGAAAAAGTGTCAGGATTTGGCCCATTCAGCACCCTGGTCATGTTTTCATCATTTTGCCTCACTGCTGGTTTTGATTCTTCTGTCTGTGTTTCTGTTTATCTCCATGTCTTGTGTCTTCTCATCTTGTTATGCTCTGTTTATGATTAGTTTTGTTTCATTTATTTTCTTTGTATCACCGGGTTACCATGTATTTAGTTTTGTCTTTGTTTCTGTCTGATTTGTAGTTGTTCTTCTTTATGGCTCATTGTAATGCATTTGTATTCTTTTACTCATGGTCCCTTTAGTTACTTCAGTCTCAGTTTAGTTATTTGTTTATCACATTTATTGCTTTATACTTTAGTCACTGGTTTTGGTTAGTATTTATCTTCAGTGTTCTTCCTGTTATCTTCCTTTAGTTATTCATTGCTTTCTCTGATTATCAGTTATGCTGTGTTGTACTTCATTGGTATTCTTTTGTCATTGGTTTAGTCTTGTGCCTTTTATTTTTCTTAGTCAGCTAATAGTCAGTCATGGCATTTACTTTCTTACTTTATTCTGTATCAGTTCTAGTCTAGACCTTGCTTTTTTTCTTCTTCTTCTTTACTTGCACTCTGCCTTGCACGTATATGTATTTTCCCTTTATACTTAGTCACAGGGTGAGTTCTGTCTTAGTTAAGTTCCTGCCTTTTTATTTTTTGGGTCCTGACACAGGAGCACATCAGTTTGTGATTTTCAGTTCTTTTTATCTCTGTTGGTTGTGGGTGTGTCACTGGCACTTAGTTGTTTTGTCTTTCACACCCACCTGTCTTGTCTGGCCACTCCCCTTCCAGAACCTTCCCCACACCTGTTTTACATCACGCCCTAATTACTCCCCTTGTATTTAAGCTCTCACAGTCCCTCACTTCCTTGCTAGTTGTTGATCGTGTGTCACATCCTCGCCTTCTTTGTCACAGTCTGTTGCCTTGTTTTTTGACCTTGCTGTTTGACTCGATCTCACCACCGCCGTGAACCTGACCCCTGCTTGTGTACTGAACAACGAATCTGCCTCTTACTTGTCTGTACTGCCGCCCCGCTGACTGCCTTTTTGTGTACCGAACCATTGCCTGTTTTTTGATAAAGCCTATTTTTTACCTCCACGCTTCAGCCTGTGAGTCTGCATTGTGTGCCCTACCACTTTCTGTGCCATGTCACACCCAGTCATGACAAAAAGCTTCTGAATGACTATTTGGCATTGCTTGGGGTTAATTGGAGAAAACTTTGGCTGTACACACTGATCAGCCATAACATTGTGGCCACCTGCCTAATGCTGTTGTAAATCCCCCTTTTTGGCACCAAACAGCCCTGACCCATTGAGGCATGGACTCTGCTAGACCTCCGAAGTGTGCTATGGCATAAGTTGTTAGCAGCAAATCATTTAATTCCTGGAAATTGCAAACTGGGGTCTCCATGGCTCTGACGTTTTTGTCCAGCACATACCACATGACCCAGTCTCCAGTTCACTGGTTTCCTTCTGTGGAGGCAAAATTTCACACTTTGGCCCAAGCGGTCTCTGGCTGTCTGTGGAAGGAAGAGTCACGAGTTACTTGGAGACCTGAGTATAGTAAACAAGTCAACAACGCCTGTTACTTTGCATCACTGAAATAATACCTTGCACACAAAAACCAGTGTGAGACAATAAATATCCAAAACTGCATAATTACATGCTTAGAGGAACAATAAGTACTACATGCGCATATTGTTGGCAGGAACGATTATTACAGTGTGGGATTATTTATGTGGACATGTGCATGCAGATTAAATTAAGCTTTCTGGGTTTGACTGCCAGAGACATTTTCTCTGGCGTTAATACGGCCGAGCAGCCGTCAGAGTGGGAGTGTTGGATTTGTGTGAATTAGAGTGACAGTATGCCTCATTGCAGTAATCAGCCATTTTCATCAGCGGCACAATGTGGACTTAACTACAGTGCTATCATCACGGACACACGAGCACCGGCTGGAGTTGCCAAAGGCTGGAAAACCTATGCGGAGCAACAATAAAGCCGAGTCCAATTTCCAGTCTATTTGGCAGATTGTATCGGAAAAGATAAACGCCTCGCCTTACAATGAGAATAACTGCATCATCATTTCCTGTGCAGGCAACAAACATACAATAATAGCAGCATACAATCATTTGTATTAATGTTGCTGATCACATCTCATTTTTTCACACCATATATGTTTTCAAAACGCCCCTGACACAGCAGCACGCTGTGGTCAAATGCTGAGATATTGCAGGAATACAAAATGTGACCCAAATAGCAGATTATGGTATTTCAGACATGACATAAGCCAGTTTTACTAAGTTTGTGTCTGTGTGAAAATTCACCCATTTTTAATGTTTTTCACTGGTGTTTATGTGCTTGTCTACTATCAGAATAAATGAACTGTAGTGAGCAACATGACGATCAATCTGTGGGCAAATTTACACAAAAAATATAACACAAACTAAAACTGGACTTAAAGAAAATTTTGAACATGTGGCTGTGGATGGTGCTAAAACATTTCGTCATTACTGCAAATTACTGATGGTTAATGCAAAACCCAGCTTTGCAAAGTATGCAGCTTTTGAAACATTGCTCTGGAGTTTGCATGAAAAATAAAACATCACGATACAAATGAAGTATACAACAGAACTGTAATGTAAAACCAGAATTTAAGAATAGTTTTGTGTGGCTGCATGTCATTAGTTTCATATTTAAGGGCCTCTTCACACAACACGATTGAAGCCGACTAGCGCACAAAGGAGGAATTGCATGCTATTCATAAAAAATCAGAGCCACCTCTAATGCCTGTGAGTGCCTATTTGATCCCTCTCTTGGCAGTTGTCGATCAAATTCCAGGTGTCACACACGAACATCCAATACCACCCGCGGAGCACTTAGGAACTGTGGTGCCATTTGCGCAGTCAGCATGAAGCAGGCTATATTTAACTGAAACTGCTGATCCAAACAATCAATGATTTATAAAGGAAAATCATGGAAAAAATCATGGGTGCCCAAACTTATACATACAACTGTATGTATGTATGTATAGCATACAGTATAAGCATATCATATAGCAGACAAACACAGTGATATTTGAGAAGTGAAATTAAGTTTATAGGATTTACAGAAAGTATGCAATAATTCTTTAAACAAAATTAGGCAGGTGCATAAATAGAAAAATACATCAATATTTAGTCGATCCTCCTTTTGCAGAAATAACAGCCTCTAAATGCTTCCTATAGATTCCAATGAGAGTCTGGATTCTGGTTGAAGGTATTTTGGACCATTATTTTTCTTTAAAAAATATCTCAGGTTTGTTAGTTTCTGAGCATGGACAGCCCACTTAAAATCACACCACAGATTTTCAATAATATTCAGGTCTGGGACTGAGATGGTCATTCCAGAACATTTTACTTGTTCCTCTGCATGAACGCCTTAGTAGATTTCAAGCAGTGTTTAGGGTCATTGCCTTGTTGAAAGATCAAGCCCCGGCACAACTTCAACTTTGTCACTGATTCATGAACATCTGCTCAAAGTGATATTAATCAGTAAAATCACCTGGTGGAGTCAGTGGCTGCAAAGAAAACCTGCACCCTCATGGCTCTTTCTGGAACAGGTTGCCTACCCCTGCTCTAATCTCTGTAATAAAATTTTTATGGTGAACAGTATCAAAAGCAGCACTGAGGTCTAACAGAACAAGCACAGAGATGAGTCCACTGTCTGAGGCCATAAGAAGATCATTTGTAACCTTCACTAATGCTGTTTCTGTACTATGATGAATTCTAAAACCTGACTGAAACTCTTCAAATAGACCATTCCTCTGCAGATGATCAGTTAGCTGTTTTACAACTACCCTTTCAAGAATTTTTGAGAGAAAAGGAAGGTTGGAGATTGGCCTATAATTAGCTAAGATAGCTGGGTCAAGTGATGGCTTTTTAAGTAATGGTTTAATTACTGCCACATTAAAAGCCTGTGGTACATAGCCAACTAATAAAGACAGATTGATCATATTAAGATCGAAGCAATTAAATAATGGTAGGGCTTCCTTGAGCAGCCTGGTAGGAATGGGGTTCCAATAGACATGTTGATGGTGTGGATGAAGTAACTAATGAAAATAACTCAGACAGAACAATCTGAGAGAAAGAGTCTAACCAAATACCCGGCATCACTGAAAGCAGCCAAAGATAACGATACGTCTTTGGGATGGTTATGAGTCATTTTTTCTCTAATAGTTAAAATTTTATTAGCAAAGAAAGTCATGAAGTCATTACTAGTTAAAGTTAAAGGAATACTCAGCTCAATAGAGCTCTGACTCTTTGTCAGCCTGGCTACAGTGCTGAAAAGAAACCTGGGGTTGTTCTTATTTTCTTCAATTAGTGATGAGTAGTAAGATGTCCTAGCTTTATGGAGGGCTTTTTTTTATAGAGCAACAGACTCTTTTTCCAGGCTAAGTGAAGATCTTCTAAATTAGTGAGACGCCATTTCCTCTCCAACTTACGGGTTATCTGCTTTAAGCTGCGAGTTTGTGAGTTATACCATGGAGTCAGCACTTCTGATTTAAAGCTCTCTTTTCAGAGGAGCTACAGCATCCAAAGTTGTCTTCAATGAGGATGTAAAACTATTGACAAGATACTCTATCTCACTTACAGAGTTTAGGCAGCTACTCTGCACTGTGTTGGTATATGGCATTAGGGAACATAAAGAAGGAAACATATCCTTAAACCTAGTTACAGCGCTTTCTGAAAGACTTCTAGTGTAATGAAACTTATTCCCCACTGCTGGGTAGTCCATCAGAGTAAATGTAAATGTTATTAAGAAATGATCAGACAGAAGGGAGTTTTCAGGGAATACTGTTAAGTCTTCAATTTCCATACCATAAGTTAGAACAAGATCTAAGATATGATTAAAGTGGTGAGTGGACTCATTTACATTTTGAGCAAAGCCAATTGAGTCTAATAATAGATTAAATGCAGTGTTGAGGCTGTCATTCTCAGCATCTGTGTGGATGTTAAAATCGCCCACTATAATTATCTTATCTGAGCTAAGCACTAAGTCAGACAAAAGTTCTGAAAATTCACAGAGAACTCACAGTAACGACCAGGAGGACGATAGATAACAACAAATAAAACTGGTTTTTGGGACTTCCAATTTGGATGGACAAGACTAAGAGTCAAGCTTTCAAATGAATTAAAGCTCTGTCTGGGTTTTTGATTCATTAATAAGCTGGAATGGAAGATTGCTGCTAATCCTCCGCCTCGGCCCGTGCTACGAGCGTTCTGGCAGTTAGTGTGACTCGGGGGTGTTGACTCATTTAAACTAACATATTCATCCTGCTGTAACCAGGTTTCTGTAAGGCAGAATAAATCAATATGTTGATCAATTATTATATCATTTACTAACAGGGACTTAGAAGAGAGACACCTATGTCGCCTGCTCTGGCCCCCGGAAGACAACTGACTATGGTTGCTGGTGTCGCTAACTTCACATTTCTCAAAACAGAGTCGCCAATAACCAGAGTTTGATCCTCGGCGGGTGTGTCGCCGAGTGGGGAAAAACGGTTAGAAATGTGAACGGGTTGGTGGTGTACACGGGGCTTCTGTTTAGGGCTACGCTTCCTCCTCACAGTCACCCAGTCGGCCTGCTTTCCCGGCTGCTCGGGATCTGCCAGAGGGAAACTAACGGCGGCTAAGCTACCTTGGTCCGCACCGACTACAGGGGCCTGGCTAGCTGTAGAATTTTCCACGGTGCGGAGCCGAGTCTCCAATTCGCCCAGCCTGGCCTCCAAAGCTACGAATAAGCTACACTTATTACAAGTACCATTACTACTAAAGGAGGCCGAGGAATAACTAAACATTTCACACCCAGAGCAGAAAAGTGCAGGAGAGACAGGAGAAGCCGCCATGCTAAACTGGCTAAGAGCTAGTAGCTGCGCTAAGCTAGCGGATTCCTAAAAACACGCAAAGTGAATAACGTGTAAATAATTTAGAGGTGATTCAGCAGAGGGAGTGCTTTAGTTAAGGCACGTGAAGATTACACTGTGAAACAAATCGTTATCTAGGTAACTAGATCAATCTAACTGCGCAGATTAAACAGCTAACAGATACAGCAAAACAGCAAAACACCGCTGTGCTCAGGAACAGGAAGTGATACAATACCGCAGTGAGAGCCAACCACCAGTCAACAAGAAGGAAGCAAGCTATAGCTCCCTGTGAGATCATCTCTCACAGGGAGTGAGACTGAATTCCAACCAGACCTCGCTGCCACGATGCGGAAGTCGATTGCGTAATCAGCTGCAAACGGTCATCCCTGTCTCATTGACAGCAGCATATTAGAAGCGGCCTCGCCTCTATTGGGATGATTGAACACCAGTCGAAACTCCCTTATAAACTCAATATAAGTAGAGAGGACCTGTGAATCTCGTTCCTAGAGCGCCGTAGCCCAGGCGCGTGCTCTGCCCCGAAGTAAATTAATTACGTAAGCCACCTGGCTGTGCTCTGACGCGTACATACCGGGCCGTTGTGAAAAAACAAGCGCGCACTGCAATCAGAAAGTCCGCGCACGTTTCAACACAACCACCGTACGGTTCCGGGGGACTTATGTAAGCTTCAGGCGACGAGGGGGGGACCTCTGAACGCCCACTGGATTAACTCTGTTTGGTGGCAGATCCACTGGAGGGGGAGCGGCTGCGGCCGCGCCTGACACGCGCATGTCTACCTGCGCGGTGAGAGCCTCCATCCAACGGCTGAGGTGAGTGTCCTGCTCAGTTAATAAATCCAACCGAGCAGTGAGATTAGACAAAATGTGCCGCAGCTCACCCAGCGATCCTCCTGGTGGATCCTGCGCACCTTGCACTTCCATTGATCGGTCATTAAGTGGTAAACGCCCCTCGGAATCCATGACGTGGGCGAGTTATCCTCTTGGGAAAGTGAATGCATGGACCCACGTTAGGGGGCGTAAATAAGCGGTCAATAGGAGTTCCAATAAATAACAATTTATTATGCAAAAGTGCAAACAGGTACGGATATGCTGAGTCCAATTAATAACAAAAATGGTGACACGTGGGCAGGCCCAAGGGTAGTAGACGCCTATCCAGAGAAGAGCTGGAACCCACGAAGTTCCACCACCAGCCAGAGGCCTGCAATACACCAGAGCCACCAAGTCCTGGTACCCCCAGGTGGCCACCGCTCGAGGCTGTCGGACCGGTACTGCTGGCAGGAGCAAAAACAGATTAGGTGGGTGTGTGTACACCCAGCAAATAGTCAGCAAAACTCAGTAATCCTCCTGAATGAATAAATCCAAATACTCCCAGAGTGCTAGGAAAACTGGAAAAAACATGCAGTGTCATTGTTGTACTTAGCAAGTAAGAAGTGAGGAGTGGAGACGCCAACTTGTCCAAACTTCCCACAACCCGGCTACAAGCTACAAGTATATGAATCACAACTGCAAAGACTTCAGTAGCAATGAATGTGCGTACGGCACAAAACGGCTGAGTAGGTTTACCTGTGTGACAAGCTGATAACTCGGCAGAGTTATGGTGTCTCTTCCAGGCTTTATGGGTGATGATGAAGAAGATGACAAACAGCTGACAGCCACGGAGAGCACCTGGTGGTGCCCAAGGAGGCCAACAGGCCCCGTGCGCCCTTTAAGGGCCAAAAGGTGCCAGCTTGGCAGGGCGCCATCTGGTGGTGGGCCAGCAGTACCTCCTCTTCAGCGGCCACATAACAAGGATGTTCTTTTGTTAATCACCACCAAATAATGGTCTATTCTATGATTTGTATTGAATCAATTTAAATACCTGTTCAACTGTCTGAAACACAGTGGTGGGCACAGTTCCGCTAATCGATAACAGATAATTATCAAAGCTAATGTTTTTGCTAGCGGATTAGCTTTCAGATAAGTTTTAAAACCATCATCGGACCAATTATCTTCCGATAAATTTAGTTCCGATAACTTTCAGTCCGATAACATTTTTTTGCTGTGTAAAGTGAGCAAAGTTTAATTGTCAAAAACGTTTGTAAACCGATCACTGGGCTGCTTGTTGCTTGCTGATGACATCGATTGGTCCGGACAACGCAGGGAGCATTGTGTGTAGTGTTCAGGTTCACTTTGGACCTTACAGTAAGTCATCCGCTCAACACAAAAAACAAAACGGACTAATTTTAACATTATTTTATTTTATTTATTTCTTTGTGGCTGACAGTATAATTTAATCGCCAAGACTCGGTGGAGGAGAGGAGTTCTCATGACGCAGCTGTGTTGCAGACAGAGGGACTTTTCATCACCGTTTAGACACTGTTTTGGACTTTTTTTAAAAAGGTCGCTTTATGTGGATTATTTATTCAGATGAATCCCACTGAAACTAGCAGATAAGAATTTATATGTCTTTTACTCTGTCAATCAATGCATTAATGGACGTACTTTGGTTGTTTAAGCCACAGGATTCAAAGCGTGTGAAAAAAACAGCTTTTTAGTTTGTAAGTGACGGTGTATCTAATACCGAGATAAACTGTGACTTCTAATACTGTGTTTTACTGCTTTTGAAAGATGATGACAGTGTTTGGGGTTTTATTTTTTTATTCATTCATTTTTCGTGCGTTTTTGTGTGTTTGTGATCCTTGAATTTACCCAGCAGCGAAAAGTGGAAGTGAAACTGGTTCATCAGAAGCCAGCAGTGTAATCTGATGTGGCCACGTCCAAATCAGTACTAAAAGTTATCGGTTATCTGTAATAAAGATAAATTTTTCGCACTTTATCGGTTTAGCGCTATAAAAGATAACTTTTCAGTTATCGGATTAATGGTTAAGCTAACTTTTTGCTTAGCTGTGCCCACCACTGGTGAAACAGCAGCTACTGCAGCTACATATATTTATCTGGCACATATAGGCTATGTACTCTCAGGTCCATAAGTATTTGGACAGCGACACAATTGTTTATGTGTCGACACGGGTTGAGGAGCGGACCGCGTCTGACAGAACCCAGCGCTAAAATAACCAGAAAGCGTTCCAATAACAAAACAATTATTTTTCCACCCTCTGGTGCATAACAAAGTGTAGAACAAAAAATGCGTCAGTCTGGTGGAGTGAAGGCTGGCACGCTCTCCAGCGCCTAAAAGGATCGAGGCCCGGCGCTTCTGGACCCACGTTTACTGCCAAACACCCTCCAGGTGGACACGACAAACCGACTCTCTGCCGAAGGATAGAAAAGGTGAGGTAAGTCAGCAGCTACAACCAATATCCTTCAAAAGGCACACACTATCAGCAACACATTCAGGTCTGTATTTAAGCTTTATGTAAGTGAGCAGCTTCTCACAACAGGTGGAGGATCACCAGTCCGCACGCCACAGCAGTGAGAAGCAAGCTGCACAATTCTCATCACAATTCAATATACTGCGTAACAAAATACCAAGTTACTATCAACAATTAGTCAAACAATTATTCACCTCTGATGTGTGCTGACAGCATGTGTCCCTCACCCTTCCTGCTTCACAGGCACGATGTGTCAAACCCAGGCGCGGTCCTCAGCATCTCACAAACGAACATCACAAGGTCGAGTTCCCGGCAATTCTGCTTGAATCACACATGGCTTAAATGCAGAACGCCATCTCATTATCTGCTTCAGCTGAAAGTCTTTAAGGTTGCACGTGAGCACCATGCACAGGTGCTACACATAACGTTGATGAGGGTGAAGGACTCTTCTGCCAGCACCTTCTCCACAGACAATAAATCAGTTGCATACCACCTGGAGAGCAAAGAAAAGAAAAGAACACCAAAATGTCCAGCCACACACCCCCAACACACAACAGTACCCCCCTTTAACGGGAAGCCTCCCGGCGACCGAACAAACCAGGTCTGAGAACAGCACCTCCCTCTGGGGTCCTCGTCAGGAAGCAGACAGCATAACGCTCCCAAGGTCCACCACAGACAGCAGGACAGAGCACCGCAGCTGGAAGGCCGGCTGGCACCAACAAAAACCCCAAAACAGTCCCTAGTACAATCCAACATACAAGAAAAACATAAAACCCACCCAAAACCTCCCCAGGGGACTGTCCCATCCAACCCCGGGAAGAAAAGAAAAAACTCCCAAATGAAAAACCCAACACAGCCCCACAAACACAATACAAACATAAATGCATAAAAGAAAAATAACAAACAACCCCCCCAGAACGACTTGCAGAGCTCAACACCCCCCAGAAGGCCTTTACCACCGGTTCCAGGAGGAATAGCCAGAACCGGAATCCCACAAAGGTCCCCTGGTACACATGGAGCAAACGGCGCCCCCCAGAGGACCATACCATCAAACCCCAGGAGGCACTCTCCCCACAACCCAGGAACCCCAGACCCGGCCACACTTGGCTAGTCGGCCCCACAAGCCAATTCCCCCCCAGAGGACCGTCCCATCAACCCTGGAGGTGGAACCCGGATGGAAACAAAACAAATCACGTCCAACCCCCGGAGGACTACCTTAAACAACCCCGGGGGCAAATAAAACAACCGTTAAACCCTGTTACCTTCCCCGGCATCCCGAAAGACCCCAGGTCCCTCCCAGAGCCCCTCGGCGGCTCAATTTTGGCGAACGGCACAAAACATCAAGCCGGGGAAGGGAACAGGAAAAACTAACCCGGCCCCAACCCCAAGGCGCAGCGGAAAAACCGGAAATACGTCCGGTGCCCCAACTCAACCATACCCCAGCCTCTCGGGAGGGGTGGAACTACCGAAATGGCGAACGGCAACAGATCGGCCCACCCCTCCGACTGAGGTATGTTCCCGCTGCACCACCCCCCGGCAACACCAATGACGAACGGTACAAAGGCCCACCGAGGCTGGAGTGGAACCGGGCCCTAACCAAACCAAAAAAAACGCCCCTAACAACCCCCCCCCTAGGTGCAGAGGTCTTCTGAGAATGCTCAGCGTGACCAACCTGCACCACCCCACAACCCACAAGACGAACGGTCTTTGGGCGAGTGAGGTTGGGTTAGGGAAGTAGGGAAAGAAAAAACAACAAAACAAAACGACCCCAGACCCAAACAGAAAATACCTAAATACACATAAAAAACAACGATCAAGTGAGTCCAGACGGGCCTCTAACCGCCTATCGTTCACTCCACCAGACACGCCTCTGACTCCTCAAACAATTATAACCCCTGTTCAAAGAAACAAAACATTAGCCCATACAAGTTTTTTTTTTTTTTTTTTTTTTTTGTGTGTGTATTATTTCGCCTGTCCCAGAACACCTGGAGATACGTCACCAGAGAACATTGCAGCAAAAACGAAGCACAGGCTTCAACGTCTCCCGCATAAGGCTCCGGATGACAAATTATCGGTTCGGACGCCGAATCTCTGGGTGACGGAATTATCTGCACCGGTATCGATGGTGGAGCAGCAGGAAGCGGAACGGCTTGCGCTGCATGCTTGTAACACGGGCGTCCGCTTGTCTTATTTGGCCTGCGAGATGCTGCAATTGCTCCCATATTTTCTCCAAGTGTTCTTGAACTGTTTCGGCGAATGGAACCGCCTCTGCCGCTGGGTCCATTATGGAATGGCCGGGAACTACTGTTATGTGTCGACGCGGGTTGAGGAGCGGACCTGCGTCTGACAGAACCCAGCGCTAAAATAACCAGAAAGCGGTTCCAATAACAAAACAATTTATTTTCCACCCTCTGGTGCATAACAAAGTGTATGAACAAAAATGCGTCAGTCTGGTGGAGTGAAGGCTGGCACGCTCCTCCAGCGCCTAAAAGGATCGAGGCCCTCCAGGTGGACACGACAAACCGACTCTCTGCGAAGGATAGAAAAGGTGAGGTAGTCAGCAGCTATAACCAATATCCTTCAAAAGGCACACACTATCAGCAACAGCTTTATGTAAATGAGCAGCTTCTCACAACAGGTGGAGGATCACCAGTCCGCACGCCACGGCAGTGAGAAGCAAGCTGCACAATTCTCATCACAATTCAAATATACTGCGTAACAAAATACCAAGTTACTATCAACAATTAGTCAAACAATTATCACCTCTGATGTTGCTGACAGCATGTGTCCATCACCCTTCCTGCTTCACAGGCAGATGTGTCAAACCCAGGCGCGGTCCTCAGCATCTCACAAACGAACATCACAAGGTCGAGTTCCCGTCAATTCGCTTGAATCACACATGGCTTAAATGCAGAACGCCATCTCATTATCTGCTTCAGCTGAAAGTCTTAAGGTTGCACGTGAGCACCATCCCAGGTCTACACATAACCGTTGATGAGGGTGAAGGACTCTTCTGCCAGCACCTTCTCCACAGACAAATCAGTTTCATACCATCTGGGAGCAAAGAAAAGAAAAGAACATCAAAATGTCCAGCCACACCCCCCCAACACACAACAACAATCCATTTTTGTGCAATCCTTGCATTTGTGAACCACCCAAATTAATTTGAAAGTAATTAACCAGGATATGCTTATGGTGTAGACATTCAGCTTTACTTCAAGTCCATTCATAAAAACATTATATTACCCCCCCCCCCCACACACACACACATTATTTTCAGAGGAGAACATGCAAACTCCACACAGAAGGTCACAGGTGTGAATCATCCCATAACCTTCTTGCTGTGAGGCGCAGTGATAACCACTAGCCACTGTGGTTTGCTTTAGAGTCTTCTGCCGTGTGTGTTGGATTTTGTTTTTTTGTTTTTTTTTATTTACTCCCCCATCTTGTTTTGATGGCTGCCTGCATTATTGGGTTCTTTTTGTACTACAGACTGTAACAACTAATGAGGAAGTGAATTATATCTCAACAGTGCTTTCAGATTTCCAAAACTAACATGGCACCTGGGCCTCTACAGCCAACTGAGTGCAAGTACAAATATTTGGCCTCATTGACCTGTAGATCTTGCTGCAACAGTCAATATTTTTTCACTAACCGTTACTAATAGCGGAAAGTGAATTAGTATCTCAAGAGTACTTTCACATACCAAAACCATCATGGTCCCTGGGCTCTACGATCAGCGGAGAGAAATCACAAATACTTGCCTCATTTGACCTGTAGGTGGTGCTGCAGCAGTCAAAAATATATTTCACGAATAACTGTTGATATCTGTCATGGTAAAACAGAATTCTTCTGTCTGTCTTTTCATAATGATGGAAATCTCAAAACTAAATGATGTGGCTGCCACATCATCACATCACATCACATCAGCTCTTAAATTTTTTCACAGGTCACAAATTTGACTAATCTTCACACAAATTAGCAGAACTGATCTTCACACCTTTTGCACCTATTCTGAGCAAGTATGAGCTTTAGTGTAATTTGACAGCTAGCGGCTGTTTTAAGAATCAAAAATGTGTTTTTGCTCATATACAGGGGCGTAGTACTAAATTCTGGGCCCTAGGCACTAGCCATATTGAAGACCCCTCCCCCCCCCCCCCGTTATGTTCTTTTTTATTAACGCAAACACCAAATTCTAATGCGTAGTCAAACCAGGTCTAAATCATGTATACCTTAGATCACACCTGGGAGTCAGAACCCTTTTTAAAGTTGGGGGAGCAATATTGAGTTGAGTTGCATTCCCGTCTGTTAAAATGCACAGGAATGCACCAAATTGCACCATTTTTCTAGAAAATGGTGCAATTTGGTCCCCCAGCCCCCCAACTCAATATAGCTAGCTTTCAAGCTCACCTCTCTTTTCAAAGAATTTGGTTAGCAGCTGCTTTCCCTCATTTAGTTTTCTTTCCCTGTCCTTTTTTCTCTTCTTTTTTGAAATCCGGACTTTGATTTTTTAGGAAAGACATATTTTATTTCAGCCTAAACACTAGGGCTGCAACTAACAATTATTTTACTAATCAGTTCATCGGTCGATTATTTTTTCGATTAATTGTTTTGTTTGTTTTTTTACTTACATGTGAGTTTTGCCATTATTTCTTTAAGTGAGTTATTATTAAAGGCATTTATCATGCACATTAACGTTTGACCTTGTGACAAAGTTATGTTATATTCTCGTCAAAAAACATACCTGGAGTAGTGTTTTGTTTTATTTTGCACAAACATACATCACCGACACACCACAAACAGATTTCCATCAGGTTTAGATGCCTACAGCAACTATTTCAACCACTGACAACATATTACAGCAAGAGTCCACAAAAGTATTTTAAAGGCCTGATGAAAGTGTAATATGTGATATTTAATACGATATTTTCATGAAAAAAGACACAAATGTGCAGTTTACTGCATTTTTTTTTGTGTGTAACAACACAGCTTAGATGTGGTTTGACCGAAACAAATTGTCATTAAACTTAATAAAACAGGGAAGAAGTGGAGGTTTAAGAGTCACTAGGTGTTCACAGGAAACAGTTATTTCTATATTTATTATGTTCATTGTTAGTTGGTTTAATTCTTTTCTGTTTGTTTTATCAGATTCTTTTTGTCCGTTTCTCTAAAACGGTATTGTGACATTATTAGTTATTATTACTATTACTTGTTGTTGTTATTTCTATTATTATTATTATTGATATTAAATAAAATAAATGAATAAAATATTACAATTGTAATCCATTTGACTCTTTTTACGACAATAAACGTGAGCCATGAATTATTATACAGAAAACAATGTGCTGACAGCTGCAACAGCTTAATGGTAACTTCACGTTTAAAATGCCATAGACATGCTAATGCGTCAGCATCGGTCCCGTTTTTAAGTTATAAAATACATCTATCAACTTTTTCAGGAGACCATAAACAGGTCAGATTAACATAAAAAGGTAAATGTTACTCACAGACATATGCTCTTTGGGGTTTTAGTGGGGAAAAATTAAGATTAAGCGAAATAAATACTGAATCAACAAAGCACCAGATTGAAGCACTGCTTCAATCTGCAATCACTGCTTCATTGGTTCAAGGTTCAATGCAAAGCCGCGCTGCAGAAACGGTTGATTTATATGGAAGAATGAAACATTTGGCGGTAAAACAAAGTTATTTAACAACTAACTGATGATTAAATTAGTTGACAACTATTTTAATAATCGATTAAATCGATTAGTTTTTTCAGCACTACTAACACGTTCCTCTTTCTGTCAGATCCCGTTGGAATGTGTTTGGTGGGGGTGTCGCCTGTGCCCCTGGACTAAACCGTTGTACAACTGTACAAGGGTGGGAAGGGCCCTCAGAGAATCTTTCAATATTATTGTTAGAGCAGATTATGTTTTGCAACATTTATACATTCATTCTAATTATATTCTTTTACAACATGAAATGTATGCAACACAAAAATGTATTTAATGCCAGTTTTTTGTGCCCCCCCATGCTCTGGGCCCTGGATACATAGTACCCTTTACTCCCCCCAGCCATGCCCCTGCTCATATATGTGAATGTTTTTCATTTTATAGATAACTCAACATAATTCAGGACTGACAACATCAACTTTAAACTTGCTGTCAGTTTATACTGACATGGTTTTCACATGATCACAGCAAGTTTCCATGCCAACTCTGATATTTTTTATACTGCTTGCTTGGCACTCATATTGCTGCTTGCAGCTATATTTGCTTTTTGTTGTTGACTTTTCCCCATGACATCACCATTAATTCATCCATTTCCTTACTCTTGACACACAGAAAATTTAGGGCTGTATTTGAATACAGTATCTGTTATGTGCAGACGCGAGTTTGAGGAGCGCGACCAGGCGTCTGACTGAACCCAGCACTAAAATAACCAGAAAGCGGTTCCAAAAACAAAACAAGTTTATTTCCCGTCTGTGCAATAATTGTGTACAACATAAATTGTGCGGTTTGTCTGGCGAGGTGAAGGACGGCGCGCTCTCCAGCGCCCAAATGGATCGAAGCCCGACGCTTCTGGACCCAGACTCAACCGCCGAACACCCCCCAGGTGGATACGACAAACTGACTCTGTGAAGGATGGAAAAGGTGAGGTAAGTCAACAGCTACAACAAATATCCTTCAAAGGCACACACTATCAGCAACACATTCAGGTCTGAATTAAGCTAGTGTAATGAGCAGCTCTCACAACAGGTGGAGGATCATCATTCCGTATGCCACGGCAGTGTGAAGCAAGCTGCACAATTCTCATCAATGTCAAATATACTGCGTAACAAAATACCAAATTACTGTTAACACTTATTCAGACAATCATCACCTCTGATGTGTGCTGACAGTATGTGTCCCTCACCCGTCCTCCTTCACAGGCACGATGTGTCAAACCCCAGGCGGTCCTCAGCGTCTCACAAACGAACGTCACAAGGTCGAGTTCCCGGCAATTCTGCTTGAAACCACTCATGCTTAAATGCAGAACGCCATCTCATTATCTGCTTCAGCTGAAAGTCTTTAAGTTTACACGTGAGCATCCTCCACAGGTGCAGCTAATAATGCTGATGAGGGTGAAGGACTCTTCTGCCAGCACCTTCTCCACAGACAAAAACCAGTTTGCATACCACCTGGAGAGCAAAGAAAAGAAACAACACAAAAAACATCCAGCCAAACCCCCCAACACACAACAGTATCAACCACAAAAAAGTGTAAACTCAAGCCTAATACGGTGTTTTCTGTCTGTTTAATTATAGTAGCATACACCACAATGAATTTAGTCAGGGTGCAATTTTTTGTAACATAGTGACCATTTCTCATGAAAAACTCACGCATGGCGCACGAAGGTTCAAGCTTGGCTGATGCAATCACACGTGATTCAAATCCATATGGGTTTTGCAAAAATAAAAAGGTCAGATACTTTTCTAACAGACCTCGTATAACCTCTTTGCCATTCTCACATGGCCCTTTTTTATTTGTTTGTGTGACCGGACGACTTATTTTTGTGGCAGGGATGGCGGTGGGATCCGAACACTGGAGTGCTCGCACTCCAAGACTCTACCAGGTCATCCAAAGGACTTCCCCACTAGCCAAGCTAGCAGGAACATCTTTTCAATCCGGACTTCACCTTGCTACATATCTCCCCACCATTTTTGACTTCGTCCCGAAGTCACAGGTGCATTTAAGCATGTTCTGTGACTACCCAGTCAACTGCCACATCCTGCCGACAACACCAGTTTGTGACTGATTACTTTATTTTTGTGGCAGGGATGGTGGTGGGATTCGAACACTGGAATGCTTGCACTCGAGACCAAGACTCTACCAGGTCAGCCAAGAGGGGAATTCCCTGCTAGCCAGCTAGCAGGAATATCTTTTCAATCCGGACTTCACCTTGCTACCTTTGTTTGTTTGTTTGTTTGTGTTGTTTTGGGGGTTCACATGTGACTGTGAGTTCTCACTTTGTCCTGACCAATTTTTGGTGTTTGATAGTGTAAGTCCAGTTAATATGCACATAATAAACAGTGTTGTAGTTGAGTCTCGCTAACCCACGGCCAGGGCTGAGTCCGAGTCTTGGGTCCCCAAGGGCCAGACGAGTCACAACAACTTGAGGCCGGGGCCAAGGCCAAGTTTTATACAAAGTCTATTGGAGTTCCTGCAGCTCATTTCCATTGGCTCATGTGTAATTTCAAGCCACAGCCAAGTGAGCTGGATGTGTCCTTATAATTTGTGTACTTTCGATGCAATGTGTTGGGATCACAGACATTAATATGTTATCCAGGTGAAGAAATATAATGATGTGGGTAGTGACAAGGCTGTTTTGGAAGATTTTTACATGTTCGTGCTTGAAGACATAGAGTAGCGTTACTAGCGTAGCATGTGTCTGTGTGCATGTAGTACTGTGGTGACTACAAAACAATGTATTCTGGCATTGCGCGAATCAACCATCATAATTGTAAAGGTACCATGACGAATGCTGTTTTTGTTTGGTAGGAAGAAAACAATGCGAAAAATAGGTAAAAATGAGTGGCCTTGAACTAGCCTTGGCTTATTTTTCCAGGTCGGATGATGCCAATGCCACCACCAAGCCCAAGTTACTACATCACAAGGCTGAGGACATCAAAAAAAAAAAAAAAACAGCCTCAAGGCCTCCAACACTGAAAATAAAACACTTACATTGTTTGACAAAGGGTTTCCATTTGACGGGTCAACAAAAAGACTAAAAGATTTGTAACCATAAATCACTCTTTCTGCAGTGGTTTGCTATTTTTTTGTTTTCTTGTTTTTTTTGGCCACTGAAGATGGACCTACAGCCTCATGGCTGAGTTACTGTCATACAGAATATTCCTTCAGCTGAAAGTTGTATTAATTCATTCCATCCACCAACAGCTGATTTCCCACTTGCTTATTTTCTTTCAGTAATGGCCAAAAGATGCATCATAAATATTTATTTATCAAGTCAAACACATGCTACACCTGTCAGAGTTCATAAGCAGGAAAACTTTTATTCCTGAGAGAGATGTATTTGATGTGATTCTGCTTTGACCGGTCCTACTTAGGTTAAATATAATTTTCAGTTTTTTTTTTTTTTTTTTTTTTTTGCAGTATCTATAACAAATTCTGTTTTCACATTTCCACAGAAATGGAAAAATGTTCTTTATAGCTGTTCCAGACAGCTGCAAGTCTGCGGTTTGAATAACAAATTCTAAAAGCCCCCAAACCTCTGCATGCTGTATGACAGTGACAAAGCTCCAGCAGTCCTGCTCCAAGGCTGTTAACACAAATTAAAATGTGGCATTTTGTGCTTATTTTATTAAATGAGATTTGTCTGCTACAGCAGATGTAACATGCTGCATAATCTCTTTTTCTAATTCAAGATTAATGTGGTGTGTGTGGGCCGCCAGAAGAGGAGGTACTGCTGGCCCACCACCAGAGGGCGCCCTGCCTGAAGTGCGGGCTTCAGGCACGAGAGGGCGCTGCCGCCACGGACACAGCCGGGGGTGACAGCTGTCACTCATCTCCACTTCATCAATCCACTCCATAAAAGCCGGACGTCATCTCCACCTTGCTGCCGAGATATCATCTACCTGTGAAGGTACTTTTCTCTGCTGACTTAAATTATTGAGTAATAACCTGAACTTCTTTGCAGCCGTATTCCTGTGGCGTTTCATTATCTGTGGATTGGCGTAAAGTGTGATCAGCGACGGCTTCGCTTCACACTCCAACCAGATAAGTGATTTAACAGGAGCTGCACGAGTGTGTGATTAGAGGTGGAGGTGACTTTCCACCTTCTGACTGTTTTTGTTACTGGGTGTGCACACACCCACATCTCACTGTTTGTGCTCCTTGCCAGCAGTACCAGATCCGACAGTCGGGACGGTGATCACCTGGGAATTCGGGATTTGGCGGCTCCAGTATTCACCAGGTTCGGTGGCGGTGGAAGACGTCTTCTATCCTCGAGCCTGCCCACACGTCACCTTTGTGTATTGACTGCTATCAGATTCTGTGATTGTCTGTATATTCGTTGTGCACATTCACAACATTAAATTGTTACCTTTTGGCTCATCTATTGACCGTTCATTTGCGCCCCCTGTTGTGGGTCCGTGTCACTACACTTTCCCTAACAGTGTTTTGCCTATATGGATATTGTTCTTTTATGAAATGGATAAGTTTATTGTCAGAAACCAGCTGCAGAGTAAGAGAGAAAGCATGGAGCTTTAGCATCACTGCAGTGATGCTGTCACAGAGGACAGATGCTCAACGTGACAGCTTAGGGATGGGTTTGCTACTGCCACCAGGCAGGCTTTTGGCCGCGTCTGTTTCCCTGCCTGGTGGACGGAATGGTTCACAAATGTATAGCCCAACTTTTATTATAGTTTTTTGGGGAGGGATTTGATCACTGGGGACAGGTGATTTAATCTAAATCTCAGATAGTTTTGATCTTTGAAGAAGGTACAGTATGTAAATTAACTCTTGCTTGTCATCCTTTCCTTATCTCCACGCTGTCAGATCTGTTCAGCAGGTGATTGTTCACTCTGACGCCCTGCATCCAAATATTCAGGAACCCTATCTGTTGCTGTAGTATGTAGTAGAAGTGAGCAAGTAGTGGGGTCACCACAGTCTTGCCTGATGGTGCATAGTGCATACCCATACATACCGTGAACATTCTATTTTGCAACAGCAGACATTTGGAACAGTTCCCAATACTCAATAACTGATATTTGCACAATACCACAGCCCTCTGGATGCTGGTACCATTTTCATGTAGTCTGTTTTCTAGGAGTTTTCCAGGGAAGTTCTTCATTTAACAGGTTCCAGCGGCCTCATGGGATAGCTTAGTGCACACTGAAGTCAGTGGGGTGAGTGCATTATCCAGGTAATGTTCAACACTACTAAATGCCTACTGAGTATTTGGATACCCTATGGTTGTGATGTACTGGGTTTTGCCTACAATATAGTAAGTTAGTATGAATATTTAGGACTCCTGGTCTCTCCTCCCACAAGTGTCATACGGTTCTGTTTCTTCTGACCTGATCTTCACTTGTGGCTCTAGCCGTGTTCCTAATGCGTTGTTGTTAACTACATGATGTTCGGGGAGTACCATGGCACCGCGGGTGGGGGTGGGGGGCTTGTAGACTAAAATTTGGGAGGGGTGTTATTTCAAAAAATTTGGAAATCTATAAATGTTTGAATGGAATATGGAAATATACACGAAATAAACCATAGCAGGATAAATTTTGGGTCATTTGGTTCCAAAAACCCATATGGACGGAGCCAGTGAAGATATCGGGTTCAAAAATTGCCAAAAATATCGACAAAAATGTCATATCTTGAGAACTGCTGCACCTAGAGACTTGAAATTTGGCTCCAAATGTTGCTTGGCCCCAAGTTTATATTCAACTTCTATAGTAACAATAAGCCTATCTGGTGTTTTTTAAGAGTAATTGCCAAAAACCTAATTTCAGTACATATGTTACGATTAATTGTAACAAACAAAATCTATGTAGTTTTTTTTAGGAACATCAGTTGAGTATAATAATCACATGTAAAGAATGACATGGCCACAATTAACTAATTATAAGGAACAGAGTGGTTTTCTACATCAACAGCACATATACGACACACGCGTTACTTGAAATTTTCAAACGCTCCGTTCGGCACTATTCAGGATTATTCTAGTTTTTTTTTTTTTTTTTTTTTTACCGATGATGAACAATGCATAAAAAATCTGACCGATGCAACTGCATCGGTCCAAACCGGTCTGGATCTGGGCCTGAATCAGTTACTACAGTGGAAAAAGGCAGAACACCAAGAAAAGAAATACAAGGCAGGAACACAACTGGAATGACACTAAAGACACAGCTAAAGAAAAACAACCGATCAGAGCAGACAATGGATCAAAGAGGGGACAAAATCATAACAGGAGCTGGGACGGGGCTGGACCATGTCACAGATTGCTCTCAGGCACTCAACAGTCTGCACACGGTCATTGCCCTTTTACCGGATAGCCCTTAGCCCAGCACTCCAGCTTCTGGAGCAGGCTCCGGGGGTTTAGCTCAATCATCACAGCTAGCGGAACCAGCGAGTCCTCTTCAGCCACTGCCTCTCCCCTGGTACCATCTCTGACATGGGCGGAGCCTGAAAAGAGGGCAAACACCAGTCCACATTGGGAAAAGGAACCTCATCGACAGACTACAGAGCACACGCCCCTCTCCTCCGCGCCGGCTGTGTGGCAGACCCAGGACAAGTCCATTTCTCCAGCAGAGCCATCCCGGGCATTATGGTGGGTGTGGGGCCATTAATGACTGTGCTCCTTTTTTCAGGTCAGTAAGCAGGACCGATCATCAAGGGGTCTCCAGTCCTGGCCCCTGATGACGTCAAAGAACTATCTGCCACCACTGCTGAGGATGGCTCAGAGGCTTCCACCCACCCATGGGCTGCAGCATCGGGTCTGGTTTTGAATGAATTGCTGCACCCAGCAGCAGTGCTGTCTCTTGGCTCCAAAGTGAGAGGGGCAGCCTAACCCGTGCGCTGTATGTTTTAGGTCAGGAGGCGGGGCAGGTGGCATGGCGGAGAAGCAGAGGAGTTCGGTCCTGCTCCTGCCAAAGTCCCCAAGGGGTCACATGTCCTGGCTCCAGATCTCACTGCAGGAGAGCAGGCCACCTCCACACCTGGTGACGTCCCCATAGATCAGTCCCTCTTCGCAACAGCTGACACCTCTGGGGAGCTGTCAGTCTGCACTGCAGTTGACATCATGGGAGCCTTCAGTCCCTGCACCCGAGGATGTTGTGGGGCAGGGCTGGACGTTACTGCTTCTGAACACGTTGGTGGGGTAGGTCTGGATGTCCCCACTTCCAATAACATTGGTGGAGCAGGGCTGGAGGGTGGAGAACTCCAGTGGGCTGTGCGGCTGCCCTACTGACTGCTAAGAGCTCCAGGGGGCCACATGGTCACACTTCTGCCTACAGTGTGCCCTTCAGCCATCTGATGAGCTGGTCTCCTGCTGGCGTCCGTCAAGTGTTGCAAGATATAACCAAAGTGCAAGCTTTGCATTTTGTATCACCAGTTATACAGCTTCAGGATGAGGTAGAAGAGAATTTTCTTAAGAAGACCTGAAAGTTTCGCTATAAATTGTCAGAAGGTACATCTGAGATGCAGCCTCGATTTGATCTGTTTTGGTGAAAGAATATCCTTCTCCGCTCTACTCCACTATGAAGCCAAGAGTGTTGATGCAAAATTTGCATGTAATTTCTTTTGGATTGTCTTGGTGGCTTTCCTCACGCTTCTCTTTCTTGCACAGTTACTCAGTTTTTGAGAACTGTGTACTCCACACAGATTTAGTGCCATATTGTTGCTGGCAACCTGCTTCCAACGGATTGTTTGTTGTGACGCTATTCTTAACCTTACACAGTTGTATACATTTCTTTTATTTCTGTTTAGCGCTCTTCTGGTTATTAAGTGTATCTACTCTGAACTTTATTTAACTACAGTCCTGTTGTGAATCGCTAGCGGTTAGCATTTGCTAGTGGTTAGCATTTGCTAGTGGTTAGCTTTTGCTAGCTAGGTTGACTCCTCCCCTTTCCCGTCGTTACTTTTATAGCTGTTTCTTTTTTACCTGTTTAATACTTCTGTTAGTTTTTCACTGTAACTGCTATGAATTTTATGTAATTATTTTACTCCTGTGTAAATCTTGAGCGGCTAGCGGTTAGCTTGCATTAGCTAGTTCGACCCCCCCCCCAGTGTTTCATTTTTTCATTTCTTTTTTTAATACTTCTGTTAGTTAACTGTTTAGTGAAACTGTTGTTAATTTTAGCTTAGTACTTAGCTCTTGTGTTAATCTTAGGAGTGGTTTGCCTGTAGGAGGGTTTTTTGACCCTCGTTTTCTTTTTTCCATTCATCTTTTTACTGTTTTTACTGTTTTTTTTTACTGTTCAGTGTAACTGCTGTAAATTTTAATTCATTTATTTGCATCTGTGTGAATCCTGTGTGAGCCTTAGGAGTGGTTAGCTTATCCATTATTGGTTAGCTCATGCTTGCTTGGCTATACTCTTGAATTTCTTAGTGCACAAAGTACACTACCTACTTTACACCCTCCGTAAATCCTGCGTGATGTTGGAAGATAGGGTGGCTCTCTTAGGGAGCCATGTCCGTAAATTAGAGCAGCTTCTTAGCTCAGTGGAGTTAGATGGGCACTCCAGATTAGGTTAGTGTTGGGCCAGCTAGCGAGCCCATTAGCATCAGCCTAGAAACACTGGCTGTGGAGGACGGCTTTCGGACTGTGGCTAGGCAGAAGCCCCGTGTGTGACCTTGACAGAAAGATGTCGGCATTGATTAATAGTCTCTGGTTTCCTCCCCTCCTGGGGTAATGATGAGGCGTTTAGCAGGCTGACATCATTAAAAGGTGGTTGGTGCAATTTTGTAGACAGCAAGGCTTTTGCTTTATTGATAACTGGCCTTTGTTCTGGGGCCGCCATGGCTTGCTGATGCCGGATGGCTTCCACCCTACTGGGAAGGTGCTGCTATTTTGTCTGCAAACATAGAGCTCTACAGGGAGGGTAACATTAGGAATTTACAGCAGGCCAGGGAGCAGGTGATTAGAGACCATGCAAGGCTTATGACAAATGTGGATGTGGAATCCATTAGCTTAGCGGGGGAAATTAGTGCAGAAAATCCACTATGGTGATAGTGCAGTTTATCTGCCAGGGAGGGAAATTCAACAAGTTGAGACTATGGCCTGCTTCTGTAGACGTGTCCATAAAAATCATAGAGGGAAATGCTTTGCAAACTTAATCCCCATTACTACATTGGATGATGTTGAAACTGAGGATGGCCCAAAGGCCGTTCCAGCAATAGCAAAGATTTCCTGTCTGCTACCTACAACTCGAGTGGAATGTCTCAAACATAACCCTACTTCTAGGCATCTTATATATGCTACTCTGGAACCACCCCTACACCCAAACAGTTCAACTGTCAACCCCAATGAGGTCCTTAGTCTGGGTCTCATTAACATAAGATCACTGTCCTCAAAATCATTGTTGATTAATGATCTACGAGGTCTGTCAGAAAAGTATCGGTCCTTTTTATTTTAGTCAAAAACCATATGGCTTTGAATCACATGTGATTGCATCAGCCGAGCTCGAACCTTCGTGCGCATGTGTGAGTTTTTTTCACGCCTGTTGGTTGCATCATTCGCCTGTGAGCAGGCTTTGTGTGAGCAGTGGTCCACCCCTCTCGTCGGATTTTTATTGCGAATAAATGTCTGAATGATTTGGACCTTTGCTGCATCAATTTTTCCAGAAACTGTGAGAGACCTCCAGGTGGACACCATTCGGAAAATTCTGTTGGCTTTCAGGGACGATTTTATGGGGATTACACAGATTAAGGAGTGCTCCAGCCGGTTTAAAGACCGCCCACAGCTGCTGAGAGCGTGCCGCGCTCTGAGCGCCGATCGACAGGCTCAATCAACCAGATCATTTCCAACGTGAAGGCTTTGTTGATCCGGGACGTCGTCTGACTTACACAAAAATGGCAGCAGACGTGGACATCAGCACTTTTTCGGCACATTCCACTGTTAAAGGAGTTTTTTTCATGGAAAGAAAAGCGGACGGATGCGCCACCGTGCCGCTCATGGCGCGGGACAAAACCACCTCCGTGTGGTCTCACAGGCGGCTTTGAGACGGCTTTCAGACGGCTGTCGGTGTGTTTTCAGGTGTGACTAACCGAGAAATTGTGGATGAGCCTGGACATGCCAGAACATGTCCTGTGAGGCTTCATCACGGCGTTGCTTTGCGCCATGCGGCTCCACCGCGATGCGCAGAATTCCTCTGCTCCTCTTTCCATGACAAAACCTCCTGTAACAGTGGAATGTGCCGTTCATTTCCAAACTGGACGCTATGTTTTATCCGGAATTGCGGAAGACGTGGACATCAGCACTTTTTCGGCACATTGAGACAGATGTGCGGAGGAATGTAATGTGGAAATATGCCAGGAAGGGCTTCTGGCATAAAACTTGTGCCAAATCAACTATGTCTGTTTTTATTTTCTTCAAGTATGTTAACACCCTCTTCCTTTTAATTGGCCCATTTAAACCATTAACGTTAAAACTAACAAATTTTACCACCTTATTCATATGGAAAATGGAATTTGACAGTAAAAAGCCTATGATCTCTTAAAACTAAGCCCAGCCTCTTTTTCATTAAAACAAACAAAAAAACGTACACACACCCTCCCCGTTCCCGTAGGCGCCGAACCCCTGAATACTCGGTGCCATCAAAACTCTCCAGCCGGGACCTCCGTTGATCGCTTTCTAAAAATAGCATACAAATTCTAATTTATTTGGCCCAGAGCTCTTTTTTAATGAAAATTTCACTCGTAAAGTATAACATAACTTCATAATTTATATTTAACACCCACTTTAACTATAAAAGTGAACTTTGGTTTTTAATTATTTTCAACTGCTGCCTCAGAACAAAACTTCCCTTTTTTGTCCATAATGTTAAAAAAAAAAAAAAAAATTATGTCAATGCACTTAGATAAATCTCTAAGAGGTTCGTAGCAATTATATACAAATTGTGCGTAAATGTCGCTTTTCACTGCGTATTGTGGAGCTGCAGCGCTGCACCTGTGATCACAGAAAAGTCAGGATTCATCGCCTTCCGGGAGGTCTTGAAGGAAAGACGCTGCCGCCTCGGGTCTTGAAAATCTTCTTCTCTATGTTTGGGAGGGTGACTCTCAAAGTTGCTGGATGAAGAAGGCTGAACTGGAGTTTTTTGGCGTGCAGCTCCTTCTTGACAGGGTTATATTCTTTTCTGTGCCGCACCAGGGCAGCACTCAGGTCCGGAAAAAACATCACCTTGTTCCCGTCGTGGGTGATTGGACCACCTTTTCTCTGGTTATCATGGCGGATAGTTGGAGAATTTGATCTCGGTCCTGGGATTTGAGCAGGCGGATGAGGATGGGTCAGGGCTGTTTCTCTGCTGGAGGGCTGAAAGCCGGGGACCGGTGCGCTCGTTCGATAATCAGCGGCTGGGGTGCTGCTCCCGTCCCAGCACAGAGGGGATCCACTCTGTAAAAAATTGCACCGGGTCACTACCCGCAGATTGCAGATTAACAATGCGAATATTATTCCGACGGCTTTGGTTCTCCAGCTGGTCCACTTTATGAGAAAGTCCTTCTCTTTCATCAGGCGGAGGATATTGGAATCCAGTGCAGTTAGCTTATCTTCAGCTGTGCTAATCCGTTCCTCCACCTCCGTAATACGTGAACACTGTTGTGAAAGTGTTGTGACACGGACCCACAACAGGGGGCGTTAATGAACGGACAATGGATAAGCCAAAAGTAACAATTTAATGTTGTGAATCGCACAACGAAGTACAGACAATAACAATATGGTGGAATGTCAATTGTACACAAGGTGACATGTGGGCAGACTCGACGACAGAAGACGTCTGGCGAGAGAAGAGCCGGATCCCACACATCTTCCACCACCAACGGAGCTGAAGAACACCGGAGCCGCCAAGCCCTGCGCCCCAGTGGCCACTGTCTTCAGCAGTCAGACCCGGTACTGCTGGCAGAGAACAGAGACAGTACTGATGAGTGTGAGTTCGCACACTCAGTAATCCCACAGTCAGTGTTTAGTTAGGAGGGAGAACCTCCACCTCCGAATCACACACTCGTGCAGCTCCCGAGATAACCACTTATCTGGGTGGGGTGGGAGGCGAAGCCGTCGCAGTCCACACCAAACGCCAACTCAGCAGACAGGGTATCCGTCCCAGGAAAACGGCTGCAAAAGAGATCAGACTAATGCTCGAATTAAGGTTCAGCAGAGAATTACCTGAATGGTAGCTGATTTCTCGGCGGGGAGGTGGAGTTGCAGTCCGGCCTTTATGGTGGTGGTGATATGTAGTGGATGATGACAGCTGGTACGGATGATGAGTGACAGCTGGTACGGATGATGAGTGACAGCTGTCACTCCCGGTTGCTCCGACGCCCTCTCGTGCTTGAAGCCCGCACTTCAAGCAGGGCGCCATCTTGTGGTGGTGGCCAGCAGTACCTCCTCTTCAGTGGGCCACACAACAAACACATCCTGTCTATCAGTGTTTTCAGCCCCGAAATAGACTGATTGATTTTGGCAGTTTTAGTATCAAGCTTCTGGGATACCACTTCATTGCCCTGCTTTATTTCTTGCAATATTGCGAAGTTTCCTTCTATTTGAGTCTCCATCGCCATGTTGGACTTGGAGCTAGCTTCAACCGTCGTGGCTTCCCGAGAAGAAAAATGGTCAATAATTGAGCTTTGAGTTTTGTTTCGAGGTCTTAAGTCCATATTTCACCTGATAGGAGAAGTTAAGAGTGGGGTGGGTGTTATTTATAAATTAATCCAAGTTTTCTCTTGAGAGCTCCAGAGCACGCGTCTTCCTAGCTCGGCTCCATCACGTGACCCCCTCAAGAGCGCTCTTGACCTCAGACTAGGGTGACAGTTCATCTTTCAGCAGGACAATAACCCTAAGCACACAGCCAAGATATCAAAGGAGTGGCTTCAGGACAACTCTGAGAATGTCCTTGAGTGGCCCAGCCAGAACCCAGACCTGAATCTGATTGAAGATCACTGGAGAGATCTGAAAATGGTTGTGCCGCGACAATCCCCATCCAATCTGATGGATCTTGAGAGGTGCTGGAAAGAGGAATGAGCAAAACTGTGCCAAGCGTGTGGCATCATATTCAAGAAGAGTTGAGGCAGTCGTTGCTGCCAAAGCTGCATCAACAAAGTATTGAGAAAAGGGTTTCTTTGTTTTTTTAATTTTTAATAAATTTGCAAAAAAATTCAACAAAACCTTTTTCATGTTGTTATTATCAGTGTTGCCACAGTTACTTTGAAAAAGTAATCCAATTACTGATTACTGATTACTCCTTGAAAAAGTAACTTAGTTACTTTACTGATTACTCAATTGTAAAAGTAACTAAGTTAGATTACTAGTTACTTTTTTAGTTACTTTCCCCAGCTGCCGACAACAACCCACGTCAACATGACAATGATACCTGTTTTGCCAACTCACTTTATAGTCACCCTTTCTTGACTTCAATGAAAATAAATACTTGTTTTATAAAAAGTAAAATAAAGACCTCTTTCTTGACCTCATATTTAACTGTTGACTGTAACAGTAAAACTTGCAATTTCAAACCTACATTGTTTATAAATGTAACTATTAAATTCTAACATTTTTCTAACATTTAAATTCTCTCTAAAATTTTACTTGTCGAAATTATTATTATTTTAAGCAATATTAGTAGTTGTAGTAAAAAACGGCTTCAAAACTGGACCTTTAATCTAGGGCTGTTGTGGGGGGGGGCACATCCCTCCCCCACGCCCCCATCCCATCTGGATTCGCCCCTGCTTTGGCGTTTGAGCACAAAGAATGGATAACATTTTTTATGCAGAAAACATGACCAGATTTACAGGTAAGAAGTTTTATTGCGTTTTCACATCATGTGGTCCTCAGAAAGAGAGTTTAGGTGCATTTGAGTGGAAAATAGTGTTAGTTGTTGACGCGTCGCGGAGGATCAGCTGTTTTTAACGAGACGATACGGAGCAGCTCAGCTCAGAATTCTAAATAAAGGAGGAAAAAGTATAAAAATGTCTTCGTAAAGCTCAGTGCAGGTGTGCTGATCACCGCCCTTTAAGAGGTGAGGACGAGTCGAGCAGCTGCAAAAAAACCGTGGATGAAAAGCTCACAGCTCGCTTAAAGTGGGCAGTTCAGTCGAACCCCGACCTCCTGCCCACAGACCAAGTTTAATGCTGCTATCGACCCACATGAGAATAATATAACGCACAGTGACATGGAGAATGGTTCCTGATAATTCTGCAGCAACATGTGCCATTAATCGTAACGTGTGGTAACAGGTTGCAGCAGTTCCTGAGGACACCTGACGCCTCTGCCCGATAATCACATTCGTGATCAGCGGCCAGAATGTGTACTTCGTGACTTGTCATCGTTATGTGTAAACGCAGCATTAAGTGACATTGTGACTGTAACTGGATAGTATTACTTGACAAAGGTATTTGAAAGTAATCCCTTGCCCATGTGATTATATCAGCTATTGATGAATGATTGTTTTTGATATAGTGCCATCTGGGGGATCAGAGATTGTGGGTGTTCATAATCGTTCAGATGCCTTGCACACGATGACATGGATTGACACGCAGTGACATGCAGTGCTTTCGAATAGGTTGCACAATGTTCACGACTAGTTCATGCAAGTGGCACGAAATGAATGCATGCCAGAAATTTTGAACATTTCATAATTTTCTTTGCGCATTGGCATACAGCCACGCTCAGATCACACAAAGTTTACAACAAGCTTGTGTGCCAGTGTGGGAATCAAATTGATGGTGAAATTGATGGAATTTCCTGAAAAAGTGTCAGGATTTGGCCCATTCAGCACCCTGGTCATGTTTTCATCATTTTGCCTCACTGCTGGTTTTGATTCTTCTGTCTGTGTTTCTGTTTATCTCCATGTCTTGTGTCTTCTCATCTTGTTATGCTCTGTTTATGATTAGTTTTGTTTCATTTATTTTCTTTGTATCACCGGGTTACCATGTATTTAGTTTTGTCTTTGTTTCTGTCTGATTTGTAGTTTGTTCTTCTTTATGGCTCATTGTAATGCATTTGTATTCTTTTACTCATGGTCCCTTTAGTTACTTCAGTCTCAGTTTAGTTATTTGTTTATCACATTTATTGCTTTATACTTTAGTCACTGGTTTTGGTTAGTATTTATCTTCAGTGTTCTTCCTGTTATCTTCCTTTAGTTATTCATTGCTTTCTCTGATTATCAGTTATGCTGTGTTGTACTTCATTGGTATTCTTTTGTCATTGGTTTAGTCTTGTGCCTTTTATTTTTCTTAGTCAGCTAATAGTCAGTCATGGCATTTACTTTCTTACTTTATTCTGTATCAGTTCTAGTCTAGACCTTGCTTTTTTTTCTTCTTCTTCTTTACTTGCACTCTGCCTTGCACGTATATGTATTTCCCTTTATACTTTAGTCACAGGGTGAGTTCTGTCTTAGTTAAGTTCCTGCCTTTTTATTTTTTGGGTCCTGACACAGGAGCACATCAGTTTGTGATTTTCAGTTCTTTTTATCTCTGTGGTTGTGGGTGTGTCACTGGCACTTAGTTGTTTTGTCTTTCACACCCACCTGTCTTGTCTGGCCACTCCCCTTCCAGAACCTTCCCCACACCTGTTTTACATCACGCCCTAATTACTCCCCTTGTATTTAAGCTCTCACAGTCCCTCACTTCCTTGCTAGTTTGTTGATCGTGTGTCACATCCTCGCCTTCTTTGTCACAGTCTGTTTGCCTTGTTTTTTGACCTTGCTTGTTTGACTCGATCTCCACCACGCCGTGAACCTGACCCCTGCTTGTGTACTGAACAACGAATCTGCCTCTTACTTGTCTGTACTGCCGCCCCGCTGACTGCCTTTTTGTGTACCGAACCATTGCCTGTTTTTTGATAAAGCCTATTTTTTACCTCCACGCTTCAGCCTGTGAGTCTGCATTGTGTGCCCTACCACTTTCTGTGCCATGTCACACCCAGTCATGACAAAAAGCTTCTGAATGACTATTTGGCATTGCTTGGGGTTAATTGGAGAAACTTTGGCTGTACACACTGATCAGCCATAACATTGTGGCCACCTGCCTAATGCTGTGTAAATCCCCCTTTTTGGCACCAAAACAGCCCTGACCCATTGAGGCATGGACTCTGCTAGACCTCCGAAGGTGTGCTATGGCATAAGTTGTTAGCAGCAAATCATTTAATTCCTGGAAATTGCAAACTGGGGTCTCCATGGCTCTGACGTTTTTGTCCAGCACATACCACATGACCCAGTCTCCAGTTCACTGGTTTTCCTTCTGTGGAGGCAAAATTTCACACTTTGGCCCAAGCGGTCTCTGGCTGTCTGTGGAAGGAAGAGTCACGAGTTACTTGGAGACCTGAGTAAAGTAAACAAGTCAACAACGCCTGTTACTTTGCATCACTGAAATAATACCTTGCACACAAAAACCAGTGTGAGACAATAAATATCCAAACTGCATAATACATGCTTAGAGGAACAATAAGTACTACATGCGCATATTGTTGGCAGGAACGATTATTACAGTGTGGGATTATTTATGTGGACATGTGCATGCAGATTAAATTAAGCTTTCTGGGTTTGACTGCCAGAGACATTTTCTCTGGCGTTAATACGGCCGAGCAGCCGTCAGAGTGGGAGTGTGGATTTGTGTGAATTAGAGTGACAGTATGCTCATTGCAGTCATCAGCCATTTTCATCAGCGGCACAATGTGGACTTAACTACAGTGCTATCATCCCGGACACCCGAGCACCGGCTGGAGTTGCCAAAGGCTGGAAAACCTATGCGGAGCAACAATAAAGCCGAGTCCAATTTCCAGTCTATTTGGCAGATTGTATCGGAAAGATAAACGCCTCGCCTTACAATGAGAATAACGCATCATCATTTCCTGTGCAGGCAACAAACATACAATAATAGCAGCATACAATCATTTGTATTAATGTTGCTGATCACATCTCATTTTTTCACACCATATATGTTTCAAAACGCCCCTGACACAGCAGCACGCTGTGGTCAAATGCTGAGATATTGCAGGAATACAAAATGTGACCCAAATAGCAGATTATGGTATTTCAGACATGACATAAGCCAGTTTTACTAGTTTGTGTCTGTGTGAAAATTCACCCATTTTTAATGTTTTTCACTGGTGTTTATGTGCTTGTCTACTATCAGAATAAATGAACTGTAGTGAGCAACATGACGATCAATCTGTGGGCAAATTTACACAAAAAATATAACACAAACTAAAACTGGACTTAAAGAAAATTTTGAACATGTGGCTGTGGATGGTGCTAAAACATTTCGTCATTACTGCAAATTACTGATGGTTAATGCAAAACCCCAGCTTTGCAAAGTATGCAGCGTTTGAAACATTGCTCTGGAGTTTGCATGAAAAATAAAACATCACGATACAAATGAAGTATACAACAGAACTGTAATGTAAAACCAGAATTTAAGAATAGTTTTGTGTGGCTGCATGTCATTAGTTTCATATTTAAGGGCCTCTTCACACAACACGATTGAAGCCGACTAGCGCACAAAGGAGGAATTGCATGCTATTCATAAAAAATCAGAGCCACCTCTAATGCCTGTGAGTGCCTATTTGATCCCTCTCTTGGCAGTTGTCGATCAAATTCCAGGTGTCACACACGAACATCCAATACCACCCGCGGAGCACTTAGGAACTGTGGTGCCATTTGCGCAGTCAGCATGAAGCAGGCTATATTTAACTGAAACTGCTGATCCAAACAATCAATGATTTATAAAGGAAAATCATGGAAAAAATCATGGGTGCCCAAACTTATACATACAACTGTATGTATGTATGTATAGCATACAGTATAAGCATATCATATAGCAGACAAACACAGTGATATTTGAGAAGTGAATTAAGTTTATAGGATTTACAGAAAGTATGCAATAATTCTTTAAACAAAATTAGGCAGGTGCATAAATAGAAAATACATCAATATTTAGTCGATCCTCCTTTTGCAGAAATAACAGCCTCTAAATGCTTCCTATAGATTCCAATGAGAGTCTGGATTCTGGTTGAAGGTATTTTGGACCATTATTTTTCTTTTAAAAAATATCTCAGGTTTGTTAGTTTCTGAGCATGGACAGCCCACTTAAAATCACACCACAGATTTTCAATAATATTCAGGTCTGGGACTGAGATGGTCATTCCAGAACATTTTACTTGTTCCTCTGCATGAACGCCTTAGTAGATTTCAAGCAGTGTTTAGGGTCATTGCCTTGTTGAAAGATCAAGCCCCGGCACAACTTCAACTTTGTCACTGATTCATGAACATCTGCTCAAAGTGATATTAATCAGTAAAATCACCTGGTGGAGTCAGTGGCTGCAAAGAAACCTGCACCCTCATGGCTCTTTCTGGAACAGGTTGCCTACCCCTGCTCTAATCTCTGTAATAAAATTTTTATGGTGAACAGTATCAAAGCAGCACTGAGGTCTAACAGAACATAGCACAGAGATGAGTCCACTGTCTGAGGCCATAAGAAGATCATTTGTAACCTTCACTAATGCTGTTTCTGTACTATGATGAATTCTAAAACCTGACTGAAACTCTTCAAATAGACCATTCCTCTGCAGATGATCAGTTAGCTGTTTTACAACTACCCTTTCAAGAATTTTTGAGAGAAAAGGAAGGTTGGAGATTGGCCTATAATTAGCTAAGATAGCTGGGTCAAGTGATGGCTTTTTAAGTAATGGTTTAATTACTGCCACATTAAAAGCCTGTGGTACATAGCCAACTAATAAAGACAGATTGATCATATTTAAGATCGAAGCATTAAATAATGGTAGGGCTTCCTTGAGCAGCCTGGTAGGAATGGGGTCCAATAGACATGTTGATGGTGTGGATGAAGTAACTAATGAAAATAACTCAGACAGAACAATCTGAGAGAAAGAGTCTAACCAAATACCGGCATCACTGAAAGCAGCCAAAGATAACGATACGTCTTTGGGATGGTTATGAGTCATTTTTTCTCTAATAGTTAAAATTTTATTAGCAAAGAAAGTCATGAAGTCATTACTAGTTAAAGTTAAAGGAATACTCAGCTCAATAGAGCTCTGACTCTTTGTCAGCCTGGCTACAGTGCTGAAAAGAAACCTGGGGTTGTTCTATTTCTTCAATTAGTGATGAGTAGTAAGATGTCCTAGCTTTATGGAGGGCTTTTTTTTTATAGAGCAACAGACTCTTTTTCCAGGCTAAGTGAAGGATCTTTCTAATTAGTG
Source organism: Thalassophryne amazonica (assembly GCF_902500255.1). NCBI lineage: Eukaryota > Metazoa > Chordata > Actinopteri > Batrachoidiformes > Batrachoididae > Thalassophryne > Thalassophryne amazonica. Next base: position 93,845,144 of record NC_047104.1, on the reverse strand, counting down.
AGACGCCATTTCCTCTCCAACTTACGGGTTATCTGCTTTAAGCTGCGAGTTGTGAGTTATTACCATGGAGTCAGGCACTTCTGATTTAAAGCTCTCTTTTTCAGAGGAGCTACAGCATCCAAAGTTGTCTTCAATGAGGATGTAAAACTATTGACAAGATACTCTATCTCACTTACAGAGTTTAGGCAGCTACTCTGCACTGTGTTGGTATATGGCATTAGGGAACATAAAGAAGGAAACATATCCTTAAACCTAGTTTACAGCGCTTTCTGAAAGACTTCTAGTGTAATGAAACTTATTCCCCACTGCTGGGTAGTCCATCAGAGTAATGTAAATGTTATTAAGAATGATCAGACAGAAGGGAGTTTTCAGGGAATACTGTTAAGTCTTCAATTTCCATACCATAAGTTAGAACAAGATCTAAGATATGATTAAAGTGGTGAGTGACTCATTACATTTTGAGCAAAGCCAATTGAGTCTAATAATAGATTAAATGCAGTTGTTGAGGCTGTCATTCTCAGCATCTGTGTGGATGTTAAAATCGCCCACTATAATTATCTTATCTGAGCTAAAGCACTAAGTCAGACAAAAGTTCTGAAAATTCACAGAGAAACTCACAGTAACGACCAGGAGGACGATAGATAACAACAAATAAAACTGGTTTTTGGGACTTCCAATTGGATGGACAAGACTAAGAGTCAAGCTTTCAAATGAATTAAAGCTCTGTCTGGGTTTTTTGATTCATTAATAAGCTGGAATGGAAGATTGCTGCTAATCCTCCGCCTCGGCCCGTGCTACGAGCGTTTCTGGGCAGTTAGTGTGACTCGGGGGTGGTTGACTCATAAACTAACATATTCATCCTGCTGTAACCAGGTTTCTGTAAGGCAGAATAAATCAATATGTTGATCAATTATTATATCATTTACTAACAGGGACTTAGAAGAGAGACACCTATGTCGCCTGCTCTGGCCCCCGGAAGACAACTGACTATGGTTGCTGGTGTCGCTAACTTCACATTTCTCAAAACAGAGTCGCCAATAACCAGAGTTTGATCCTCGGCGGGTGTGTCGCCGAGTGGGGGAAAAACGGGTTAGAAATGTGAACGGGTTGGTGGTGTACACGGGGCTTCTGTTTAGGGCCTACGCTTCCTCCTCACAGTCACCCAGTCGGCCTGCTTTCCCGGCTGCTCGGGATCTGCCAGAGGGAAACTAACGGCGGCTAAGCTACCTTGGTCCGCACCGACTACAGGGGCCTGGCTAGCTGTAGAATTTTCCACGGTGCGGAGCCGAGTCCTCCAATTCGCCCAGCCTGGCCTCCAAAGCTACGAATAAGCTACACTTATTACAAGTACCATTACTACTAAAGGAGGCCGAGGAATAACTAAACATTTCACACCCAGAGCAGAAAAGTGCAGGAGAGACAGGAGAAGCCGCCATGCTAAACTGGCTAAGAGCTAGTAGCTGCGCTAAGCTAGCGGATTCCTAAAAACAACGCAAAGTGAATAACGTGTAAATAATTTAGAGGTGATTCAGCAGAGGGAGTGCTTTAGTTAAGGCACGTGAAGATTACACTGTGAAAACAAATCGTTATCTAGGTAACTAGATCAATCTAACTGCGCAGATTAAACAGCTAACAGAATACAGCAAAACAGCAAACACCGCTGTGCTCAGGAACAGGAAGTGATACAATACCGCAGTTGAGAGCCAACCACCAGTCAACAAGAAGGAAGCAAGCTATAGCTCCCTGTGAGATCATCTCTCACAGGGAGTGAGACTGAATTCCAACCAGACCTCGCTGCCACGATGCGGAAGTCGATTGCGTAATCAGCTGCAAACGGTCATCCCTGTCTCATTGACAGCAGCATATTAGAAGCGGCCTCGCCTCTATTGGGATGATTGAACACCAGTCGAAACTCCCTTATAAACTCAATATAAGTAGAGAGGACCTGTGAATCTCGTTCCTAGAGCGCCGTAGCCCAGGCGCGTGCTCTGCCCCGAAGTAAATTAATTACGTAAGCCACCTGGCTGTGCTCTGACGCGTACATAACGGGCCGTTGTGAAAAAACAAGCGCGCACTGCATCAGAAAGTCCGCGCACGTTTCAACACAACCACCGTACGGTTCCGGGGGACTTATGTAAGCTTCAGGCGACGAGGGGGGGACCTCTGAACGCCCACTGGATTAACTCTGTTTGGTGGCAGATCCACTGGAGGGGGAGCGGCTGCGGCCGCGCCTGACACGCGCATGTCTACCTGCGCGGTGAGAGCCTCCATCCAACGGCTGAGGTGAGTGTCCTGCTCAGTTAATAAATCCAACCGAGCAGTGAGATTAGACAAAATGTGCCGCAGCTCACCCAGCGATCCTCCTGGTGGATCCTGCGCACCTTGCACTTCCATTGATCGGTCATTAAGTGGTAAACGCCCCTCGGAATCCATGACGTGGGCGAGTTATCCTCTTGGGAAAGTGAATGCATGGACCCACGTTAGGGGGCGTAAATAAGCGGTCAATAGGAGTTCCAATAAATAACAATTTATTATGCAAAAGTGCAAACAGGTTACGGATATGCTGAGTCCAATTAATAACAAAAATGGTGACACGTGGGCAGGCCCAAGGGTAGGAGACGCCTATCCAGAGAAGAGCTGGAACCCACGAAGTTCCACCACCAGCCAGAGGCCTGCAATACACCAGAGCCACCAAGTCCTGGTACCCCCAGGTGGCCACCGCTCGAGGCTGTCGGACCGGTACTGCTGGCAGGAGCAAAAACAGATTAGGTGGGTGTGTGTACACCCAGCAAATAGTCAGCAAAACTCAGTAATCCTCCTGAATGAATAAATCCAAATACTCCCAGAGTGCATAGGAAAACTGGAAAAACATGCAGTGTCAATTGTTGTACTTAGCAAGTAAGAAGTGAGGAGTGGAGACGCCAACTTGTCCAAACTTCCCACAAACCCGGCTACAAGCTACAAGTATATGAATCACAACTGCAAAGACTTCAGTAGCAATGAATGTGCGTACGGCACAAAACGGCTGAGTAGGTTTACCTGTGTGACAAGCTGATAACTCGGCAGAGTTATGGTGTCTCTTCCCAGGCTTTTATGGGTGATGATGAAGAAGATGACAAACAGCTGACAGCCAACGGAGAGCACCTGGTGGTGCCCAAGGAGGCCAACAGGCCCGTGCGCCCTTTAAGGGCCAAAAGGTGCCAGCTTGGCAGGGCGCCATCTGGTGGTGGGCCAGCAGTACCTCCTCTTCAGCGGCCCACATAACAAGGATGTTCTTTTGTTAATCACCACCAAATAATGGTCTATTCTATGATTTGTATTGAATCAATTTAAATACCTGTTCAACTGTCTGAAACACAGTGGTGGGCACAGTTCCGCTAATCCGATAACAGATAATTATCAAAGCTAATGTTTTTGCTAGCGGATTAGCTTTCAGATAAGTTTTAAAACCATCATCGGACCAATTATCTTCCGATAAATTTAGTTCCGATAACTTTCAGTCCGATAACATTTTTTTGCTGGTAAAGTGAGCAAAGTTTAATTGTCAAAAACGTTTGTAAACCCTGATCACTGGGCTGCTTGTTGCTTGCTGATGACATCGATTGGCCGGACAACGCAGGGAGCATTGTGTGTAGTGTTCAGGTTCACTTTGGACCTTACAGTAAGTCATCCGCTCAACACAAAAACAAAACGGACTAATTTTAACATTATTTTATTTTATTTTATTTCTTTGTGGCTGACAGTATAATTTAATCGCCAAGACTCGGTGGAGGAGAGGAGTTCTCATGACGCAGCTGTGTTGCAGACAGAGGGACTTTTCATCACCGTTTAGACACTGTTTTGGACTTTTTTTAAAAAGGTCGCTTTATGTGGATTATTTATTCAGATGAATCCCACTGAAACTAGCAGATAAGAATTTATATGTCTTTTACTCTGTCAATCAATGCATTAATGGACGTACTTTGGTTGTTTAAGCCACAGGATTCAAAGCGTGTGAAAAAAACAGCTTTTTAGTTTGTAAGTGACGGTGTATCTAATACCGAGATAAACTGTGACTTCTAATACTGTGTTTTACTGCTTTTGAAAGATGATGACAGTGTTTGGGGTTTATTTTTTTATTCATTCATTTTTCGTGCGTTTTTGTGTGTTTGTGATCCTTGAATTTACCCAGCAGCGAAAAGTGGAAGTGAAACTGGTTCATCAGAAGCCAGCAGTGTAATCTGATGTGGCCACGTCCAAATCAGTACTAAAAGTTATCGGTTATCTGTAATAAAGATAAATTTTTCGCACTTTATCGGTTTAGCGCTATAAAAGATAACTTTTCAGTTATCGGATTAATGGTTAAGCTAACTTTTTGCTTAGCTGTGCCCACCACTGGTGAAACAGCAGCTACTGCAGCTACATATATTTATCTGGCACATATAGGCTATGTACTCTCAGGTCCATAAGTATTTGGACAGCGACACAATTGTTATGTGTCGACACGGGTTGAGGAGCGGACCTGCGTCTGACAGAACCCAGCGCTAAAATAACCAGAAAGCGGTTCCAATAACAAAACAATTTATTTTTCCACCCTCTGGTGCATAACAAAGTGTATGAACAAAAAATGCGTCAGTCTGGTGGAGTGAAGGCTGGCACGCTCTCCAGCGCCTAAAAGGATCGAGGCCCGGCGCTTCTGGACCCACGTTTACTGCCAAACACCCTCCAGGTGGACACGACAAACCGACTCTCTGCGAAGGATAGAAAAGGTGAGGTAAGTCAGCAGCTACAACCAATATCCTTCAAAAGGCACACACTATCAGCAACACATTCAGGTCTGTATTTAAGCTTTATGTAAGTGAGCAGCTTCTCACAACAGGTGGAGGATCACCAGTCCGCACGCCACAGCAGTGAGAAGCAAGCTGCACAATTCTCATCACAATTCAAATATACTGCGTAACAAAATACCAAGTTACTATCAACAATTAGTCAAACAATTATTCACCTCTGATGTGTGCTGACAGCATGTGTCCCTCACCCTTCCTGCTTCACAGGCACGATGTGTCAAACCCAGGCGCGGTCCTCAGCATCTCACAAACGAACATCACAAGGTCGAGTTCCCGGCAATTCTGCTTGAATCACACATGGCTTAAATGCAGAACGCCATCTCATTATCTGCTTCAGCTGAAAGTCTTTAAGGTTGCACGTGAGCACCATGCACAGGTGCTACACATAACGTTGATGAGGGTGAAGGACTCTTCTGCCAGCACCTTCTCCACAGACAATAAATCAGTTTGCATACCACCTGGAGAGCAAAGAAAAGAAAAGAACACCAAAATGTCCAGCCACACACCCCCAACACACAACAGTACCCCCCCTTTAACGGGAAGCCTCCCGGCGACCGAACAAACCAGGTCTGAGAACAGCACCTCCCTCTGGGGTCCTCGTCAGGAAGCAGACAGCATAACGCTCCCAAGGTCCACCACAGACAGCAGGACAGAGCACCGCAGCTGGAAGGCCGGCTGGCACCAACAAAAACCCCAAAACAGTCCCTAGTACAATCCAACATACAAGAAAAACATAAAACCCACCCAAAACCTCCCCAGGGGACTGTCCCATCCAACCCCGGGAAGAAAAGAAAAACTCCCAAATGAAAAACCCAACACAGCCCCACAAACACAATACAAACATAAATGCATAAAAGAAAAATAACAAACAACCCCCCCAGAACGACTTGCAGAGCTCAACACCCCCCAGAAGGCCTTTACCACCGGTTCCAGGAGGAATAGCCAGAACCGGAATCCCACAAAGGTCCCCTGGTACACATGGAGCAAACGGCGCCCCCCAGAGGACCATACCATCAAACCCCAGGAGGCACTCTCCCCACAACCCAGGAACCCCAGACCCGGCCACACTTGGCTAGTCGGCCCCACAAGCCAATTCCCCCCCAGAGGACCGTCCCATCAACCCTGGAGGTGGAACCCGGATGGAAACAAAACAAAATCAACGTCCAACCCCCGGAGGACTACCTTAAACAACCCCGGGGGCAAATAAAACAACCGTTAAACCCTGTTACCTTCCCCGGCATCCCGAAAGACCCCAGGTCCCTCCCAGAGCCCCTCGGCGGCTCAATTTTGGCGAACGGCACAAAACATCAAGCCGGGGAAGGGAACAGGAAAAACTAACCCGGCCCCAACCCCAAGGCGCAGCGGAAAACCGGAAATACGTCCGGTGCCCCAACTCAACCATACCCCAGCCTCTCGGGAGGGGTGGAACTACCGAAATGGCGAACGGCAACAGATCGGCCCACCCCTCCGACTGAGGTATGTTCCCGCTGCACCACACCCCGGCAACACCAATGACGAACGGTACAAAGGCCCACCGAGGCTGGAGTGGAACCGGGCCCTAACCAAACCAAAAAAAACGCCCCTAACAACCCCCCCCCTAGGTGCAGAGGTCTTCTGAGAATGCTCAGCGTGACCAACCTGCACCACCCCACAACCCACAAGACGAACGGTCTTTGGGCGAGTGAGGTTGGGGTTAGGGAAGTAGGGAAATAAAAAACAACAAAACAAAACGACCCCAGACCCAAACAGAAAATACCTAAATACACATAAAAAACAACGATCAAGTGAGTCCAGACGGGCCTCTAACCGCCTATCGTTCACTCCACCAGACACGCCTCTGACTCCTCAAACAAATTATAACCCCTGTTCAAAGAAACAAAACATTAGCCCATACAAGTTTTTTTTTTTTTTTTTTTTTTTTGTGTGTGTATTATTTCGCCTGTCCCAGAACACCTGGAGATACGTCACCAGAGAACATTGCAGCAAAAACGAAGCACAGGCTTCAACGTCTCCCGCATAAGGCTCCGGATGACAAATTATCGGTTCGGACGCCGAATCTCTGGGTGACGGAATTATCTGCACCGGTATCGATGGTGGAGCAGCAGGAAGCGGAACGGCTTGCGCTGCATGCTTTGTAACACGGGCGTCCGCTTGTCTTATTTGGCCTGCGAGATGCTGCAATTGCTCCCATATTTTCTCCAAGTGTTCTTGAACTGTTTCGGCGAATGGAACCGCCTCTGCCGCTGGGTCCATTATGGAATGGCCGGGAACTACTGTTATGTGTCGACGCGGGTTGAGGAGCGGACCTGCGTCTGACAGAACCCAGCGCTAAAATAACCAGAAAGCGGTTCCAATAACAAAACAATTTATTTTCCACCCTCTGGTGCATAACAAAGTGTATGAACAAAAAATGCGTCAGTCTGGTGGAGTGAAGGCTGGCACGCTCTCCAGCGCCTAAAAGGATCGAGGCCCTCCAGGTGGACACGACAAACCGACTCTCTGCGAAGGATAGAAAAGGTGAGGTAAGTCAGCAGCTATAACCAATATCCTTCAAAAGGCACACACTATCAGCAACAGCTTTATGTAAATGAGCAGCTTCTCACAACAGGTGGAGGATCACCAGTCCGCACGCCACGGCAGTGAGAAGCAAGCTGCACAATTCTCATCACAATTCAAATATACTGCGTAACAAAATACCAAGTTACTATCAACAATTAGTCAAACAATTAATCACCTCTGATGTGTGCTGACAGCATGTGTCCCTCACCCTTCCTGCTTCACAGGCACGATGTGTCAAACCCAGGCGCGGTCCTCAGCATCTCACAAACGAACATCACAAGGTCGAGTTCCCGGCAATTCTGCTTGAATCACACATGGCTTAAATGCAGAACGCCATCTCATTATCTGCTTCAGCTGAAAGTCTTTAAGGTTGCACGTGAGCACCATCCACAGGTGCTACACATAACGTTGATGAGGGTGAAGGACTCTTCTGCCAGCACCTTCTCCACAGACAAATCAGTTTTCATACCATCTGGAGAGCAAAGAAAAGAAAAGAACATCAAAATGTCCAGCCACACCCCCCCAACACACAACAACAATCCATTTTTTGTGCAATCTTGCATTTGTGAACCACCACAATTAATTTGAAAGTAATTAACCAGGATATGCTTATGGTGTAGACATTCAGCTTTACTTCAAGTCCTTCATAAAAACATTATATTACCCCCCCCCCCCCACACACACACACATTATTTTCAGAGGAGAACATGCAAACTCCACACAGAAAGGTCACAGGTGTGAATCAATCCCATAACCTTCTTGCTGTGAGGCAGCAGTGATAACCACTAAGCCACTGTGGTTTTGCTTTAGAGTCTTCTGCCGTGTGTGTTGGATTTTGTTTTTTTGTTTTTTTTTATTTTACTCCCCCATCTTGTTTTGATGGCTGCCTGCATTATTGGGTTCTTTTTGTACTACAGACTGTAACAACTAATGAGGAAGTGAATTAATATCTCAACAGTGCTTTCAGATTTCCAAAACTAACATGGCACCTGGGCTCTACAGCCAACTGAGTGCAAGTACAAATAATTTGGCCTCATTTGACCTGTAGATCTTGCTGCAACAGTCAATATTTTTTCACTAACCGTTACTAATAGCGGAAAGTGAATTAGTATCTCAAGAGTACTTTCACATACCAAAACCAATCATGGTCCCTGGGCTCTACGATCAGCGGAGAGAAATCACAAATAACTTAGCCTCATTTGACCTGTAGGTGGTGCTGCAGCAGTCAAAAATATATTTCACGAATAACTGTTGATATCTGTCATGGTAAAACAGAATTCTTCTGTCTGTCTTTTCATAATGATGGAAATCTCAAAACTAAATGATGTGGCTGCCACATCATCACATCACATCACATCAGCTCTTAAATTTTTTCACAGGTCACAAATTTGGACTAATCTTCACACAAATTAGCAGAACTGATCTTCACACCTTTTGCACCTATTCTGAGCAAGTATGAGCTTTAGTGTAATTTGACAGCTAGCGGCTGTTTTAAGAATCAAAAATGTGTTTTTGCTCATATACAGGGGCGTAGTACTAAATTCTGGGCCCTAGGCACTAGCCATATTGAAGACCCCTCCCCCCCCACCCCGTTATGTTCTTTTTTATTAACGCAAACACCAAATTTCTAATGCGTAGTCAAACCAGGTCTAAATCATGTATACCTTAGATCACACCTGGGAGTCAGAACCCTTTTTAAAGTTGGGGGAGCAATATTGAGTTGAGTTGCATTCCCGTCTGTTAAAATGCACAGGAATGCACCAAATTGCACCATTTTTCTAGAAAATGGTGCAATTTGGTCCCCCAGACCCCCCAACTCAATATAGCTAGCTTTCAAGCTCACCTCTCTTTTCAAAGAATTTGGTTAGCAGCTGCTTTCCCTCATTTAGTTTTCTTTCCCTGTCCTTTTTTCTCTTCTTTTTTGAAATCCGGACTTTGATTTTTTAGGAAAGACATATTTTATTTCAGCCTAAACACTAGGGCTGCAACTAACAATTATTTTACTAATCAGTTCATCGGTCGATTATTTTTTCGATTAATTGTTTTGTTTTGTTTTTTTACTTACATGTGAGTTTTGCCATTATTTCTTTAAGTGAGTTATTATTAAAAGGCCTTTATCATGCAACATTAACGTTTGACCTTGTGACAAAGTTATGTTATATTCTCGTCAAAAACATACCTGGAGTAGTGTTTTGTTTTATTTTGCACAAACATACATCACCGACACACCACAAACAGATTTCCATCAGGTTTAGATGCCTACAGCAACTATTTCAACCACTGACAACATATTACAGCAAGAGTCCACAAAAGTATTTTAAAGGCCTGATGAAAGTGTAATATGTTATATTTAATACGATATTTTCATGAAAAAAGACACAAATGTGCAGTTTACTGCATTTTTTTTTTGTGTGTAACAACACAGCTTAGATGTGGTTTGACCGAAACAAATTGTCATTAAACTTAATAAAACAGGGAAGAAGTGGAGGTTTAAGAGTCACTAGGTGTTCACAGGAAACAGTTATTTCTATATTTATTTATGTTCATTGTTAGTTGGTTTAATCTTTTCTGTTTGTTTTATCAGATTCTTTTTGTCCGTTTCTCTAAAACTGTATTGTGACATTATTAGTTATTATTACTATTACTGTTGTTGTTATTTCTATTATTATTATTATTGATATATAAATAAAAATAAATGAATAAAATATTACAATTTGTAATCCATTTGACTCTTTTACGACAATAAACGGTGAGCCATGAATTATTATACAGAAAACAAATGTGCTGACAGCTGCAACAGCTTAATGGTAACTTCAACGTTTAAAATGCCATAGACATGCTAATGCGTCAGCATCGGTCCCGTTTTTAAGTTATAAAATACATCTATCAACTGTTTCAGGAGACCATAACAGGTCAGATTAACATAAAAAGGTAAATGTTACTCACAGACATATGCTCTTTGGGGTTTTAGTGGGGAAAAATTAAGATTAAGCGAAATAAAATACTGAATCAACAAAGCACCAGATTGAAGCACTGCTTCAATCTGCAAATCACTGCTTCAATTGGTTCAAGGTTCAATGCAAAGCCGCGCTGCAGAAACGGTTGATTTATATGGAAGAAATGAAACATTTGCGGTAAAACAAAGTTATTTAACAACTAACTGATGATTAAATTAGTTGACAACTATTTTAATAATCGATTAAATCGATTAGTTTTTTCAGCACTACTAAACACGTCCTCTTTCTGTCAGATCCCGTTTGGAATGTGTTTGGTGGGGGTGTCGCCTGTGCCCCTGGACTAAACCGTTGTACAACTGTACAAGGGTGGGAAGGGCCCTCAGAGATCTTTCAATATTATTGTTAGAGCAGAATTATGTTTTGCAACATTTATACATTCATTCTAATTATATTCTTTTACAACATGAAATGTATGCAACACAAAAATGTATTTAATGCCAGTTTTTTGTGCCCCCCCATGCTCTGGGCCCTGGATACATAGTACCCTTTACTCCCCCCAGTCCAATGCCCCTGCTCATATATGTTAATGTTTTTCATTTTATAAGATAAACTCAACATAATTCAGGACTGACAACATCAACTTTAAACTTGCTGTCAGTTTATACTGACATGTTTTTCACATGATCACAGCAAGTTTCCATGCCAACTCTGATATTTTTTTATACTGCTTGCTTGGCACTCATATTGCTGCTTGCAGCTATATTTGCTTTTTGTTGTTGACTTTTCCCCATGACATCACCATTAATTCATCCATTTCCTTACTCTTGACACACAGAAAATTTAGGGCTGTATTTGAATACAGTATCTGTTATGTGCAGACGCGAGTTGAGGAGCGCGACCAGCGTCTGACTGAACCCAGCACTAAAATAACCAGAAAGCGGTTCCAAAAACAAAACAAGTTTATTTCCCGTCTGTGCAATAATTGTGTACAACATAAATGTGCGGTTTGTCTGGCGAGGTGAAGGACGGCGCGCTCTCCAGCGCCCAAATGGATCGAAGCCCGACGCTTCTGGACCCAGACTCACCGCCGAACACCCCCCAGGTGGATACGACAAACTGACTCTGTGAAGGATGGAAAAGGTGAGGTAAGTCAACAGCTACAACAAATATCCTTCAAAGGCACACACTATCAGCAACACATTCAGGTCTGAATTTAAGCTATGTAAATGAGCAGCTTCTCACAACAGGTGGAGGATCATCATTCCGTATGCCACGGCAGTGTGAAGCAAGCTGCACAATTCTCATCAATGTTCAAATATACTGCGTAACAAAATACCAAATTACTGTTAACACTTATTCAGACAATCATCACCTCTGATGTGTGCTGACAGTATGTGTCCCTCACCCGTCCTCCTTCACAGGCACGATGTGTCAAACCCAGGCGCGGTCCTCAGCGTCTCACAAACGAACGTCACAAGGTCGAGTTCCCGGCAATTCTGCTTGAACCACTCATGGCTTAAATGCAGAACGCCATCTCATTATCTGCTTCAGCTGAAAGTCTTTAAGTTTACACGTGAGCATCCTCCACAGGTGCAGCTAATAATGCTGATGAGGGTGAAGGACTCTTCTGCCAGCACCTTCTCCACAGACAAAAACCAGTTTGCATACCACCTGGAGAGCAAAGAAAAGAAAACAACACAAAAACATCCAGCCAAACCCCCCCAACACACAACAGTATCAACCACAAAAAAGTGTAAACTCAAGCCTAATACTGTTTTCTGTCTGTTTAATTATAGTAGCATACCACATGAATTTAAGTCCAGGTGCAATTTTTTTGTAACATAGTGACCATTTCTCATGAAAAACTCACGCATGCGCACGAAGGTTCAAGCTTGGCTGATGCAATCACACGTGATTCAAATCCATATGGGTTTTGCAAAAAATAAAAAGGTCAGATACTTTTCTAACAGACCTCGTATAACCTCTTTGCCATTCTCACATGGCCCTTTTTTTATTTGTTTGTGTGACCGGACGACTTATTTTTGTGGCAGGGATGGCGGTGGGATCCGAACACTGGATTGCTCGCACTCCAAGACTCTACCAGGTCATCCAAAGGGACTTCCCCACTAGCCAAGCTAGCAGGAACATCTTTTCAATCCGGACTTCACCTTGCTACATATCTCCCCACCATTTTTGACTTCGTCCCGAAGTCACAGGTGCATTTAAGCATGTTCTGTGACTACCCAGTCAACTGCCACATCCTGCCGACAACACCAGTTTGTGACTGGATTACTTATTTTTGTGGCAGGGATGGTGGTGGGATTCGAACACTGGAATGCTTGCACTCGAGACCAAGACTCTACCAGGTCAGCCAAAGGGGAATTCCCTGCTAGCCAAGCTAGCAGGAATATCTTTTCAATCCGGACTTCACCTTGCTACCTTTGTTTGTTTGTTTGTTTGTTTGTTTGTTTTTGGGGGGTTCACATGTGACTGTGAGTTCTCACTTTGTCCTGACCAATTTTTGGTGTTTGATAGTGTAAGTCCAGTTTAATATGCACATAATAAACAGTGTTGTAGTTGAGTCTCGCTAACCCACGGCCAGGGCTGAGTCCGAGTCTTGGGTCCCCAAGGGCCAGACGAGTCACAACAACTTGAGGCCGGGGCCAAGGCCAAGTTTTATACAAAGTCTATTGGAGTTCCTGCAGCTCATTTCCATTGGCTCATGTGTAATTTCAAGCCACAGCCAAGTGAGCTGGATGTGTCCTTATATAATCTTTTGTGTACTTTCGATGCAATGTGTTGGGATCACAGACATTAATATGTTATCCAGGTGAAGAAATATAATGATGTGTGGGTAGTGACAAGGCTGTTTTGGAAGATTTTTACATGTTCGTGCTTGAAGACATAGAGTAGCGTTACTAGCGTAGCATGTGTCTGTGTGCATGTAGTACTGTGGTGACTACAAAACAATGTATTCTGGCATTGCGCGAATCAACCATCATAATTGTAAAGGTACCATGACGAATGCTGTTTTTGTTTGGTAGGAAGAAAACAATGCGAAAAATAGGTAAAAATGAGTGGCCTTGAACTAGCCTTGGCTTATTTTTCCAGGTCGGATGATGCCAATGCCACCACCAAGCCCAAGTTACTACATCACAAGGCTGAGGACATCAAAAAAAAAAAAAAAAACAGCCTCAAGGCCTCCAACACTGAAAATAAAACACTTACATTGTTTGACAAAGGGTTTCCATTTGACGGGTCAACAAAAAGACTAAAAGATTTGTAACCATAAATCACTCTTTCTGCAGTGGTTTGCTATTTTTTTGTTTTCTTGTTTTTTTTGGCCACTGAAGATGGACCTACAGCCTCATGGCTGAGTTACTGTCATACAGAATATTCCTTCAGCTGAAAGTTGTATTAATTCATTCCATCCACCAACAGCTGATTTCCCACTTGCTTATTTTCTTTCAGTAATGGCCAAAAGATGAATGCATAAATATTTATTTATCAAGTCAAACACATGCTACACCTGTCAGAGTTCATAAGCAGGAAAACTTTTATTCCTGAGAGAGATGTATTTGATGTGATTCTGCTTTGACCGGTCCTACTTAGGTTAAATATAATTTTCAGTTTTTTTTTTTGTTTGTTTTTTTTTTGCAGTATCTATAACAAATTCTGTTTTCACATTTCCACAGAAATGGAAAAATGTTCTTTATAGCTGTTCCAGACAGCTGCAAGTCTGCGGTTTGAATAACAAATTCTAAAAGCCCCCAAACCTCTGCATGCTGTATGACAGTGACAAAGCTCCAGCAGTCCTGCTCCAAGGCTGTTAACACAAATTAAAAATGTGGCATTTTGTGCTTATTTTATTAAATGAGATTTGTCTGCTACAGCAGATGTAACATGCTGCATAATCTCTTTTTCTAATTCAAGATTAATGTGTGTGTGTTGTGTGGGCCGCCAGAAGAGGAGGTACTGCTGGCCCACCACCAGAGGGCGCCCTGCCTGAAGTGCGGGCTTCAGGCACGAGAGGGCGCTGCCGCCACGGACACAGCCGGGGGTGACAGCTGTCACTCATCTCCACTTCATCAATCCACTCCATAAAAGCCGGACGTCATCTCCACCTTGCTGCCGAGATATCATCTACCTGTGAAGGTACTTTTCTCTGCTGACTTAAATTATTGAGTAATAACCTGAACTTCTTTGCAGCCGTATTCCTGTGGCGTTTCATTATCTGTGGATTGGCGTAAAGTGTGATCAGCGACGGCTTCGCTTCACACTCCAACCAGATAAGTGATTTAACAGGAGCTGCACGAGTGTGTGATTAGAGGTGGAGGTGACTTTCCACCTTCTGACTGTTTTTGTTACTGGGTGTGCACACACCCACATCTCACTGTTTGTGCTCCTTGCCAGCAGTACCAGATCCGACAGTCGGGGACGGTGATCACCTGGGAATTCGGGATTTGGCGGCTCCAGTATTCACCAGGTTCGGTGGCGGTGGAAGACGTCTTCTATCCTCGAGCCTGCCCACACGTCACCTTTGTGTATTGACTGCTATCAGATTCTGTGATTGTCTGTATATTCGTTGTGCACATTCACAACATTAAATTGTTACCTTTTGGCTCATCTATTGACCGTTCATTTGCGCCCCCTGTTGTGGGTCCGTGTCACTACACTTTCCCTAACAGTGTTTTGCCTATTTGGATCATATTGTTCTTTTATGAAATGGATAAGTTTATTGTCAGAAACCAGCTGCAGAGTAAGAGAGAAAGCATGGAGCTTTAGCATCACTGCAGTGATGCTGTCACAGAGGACAGATGCTCAACGTGACAGCTTAGGGATGGGTTTGCTACTGCCACCAGGCAGGCTTTTGGCCGCGTCTGTTTCCCTGCCTGTCTGTGGACGGAATGGTTCACAAATGTATAGCCCAACTTTTATTATAGTTTTTTTGGGGAGGGATTTGATCACTGGGGACAGGTGATTTAATCTAAATCTCAGATAGTTTTGATCTTTGAAGAAGGTACAGTATGTAAATTAACTCTTGCTTGTCATCCTTTCCTTATCTCCACGCTGTCAGATCTGTTCAGCAGGTGATTGTTCACTCTGACGCCCTGCATCCAAATATTCAGGAACCTACTATCTGTTGCTGTAGTATGTAGTAGAAGTGAGCAAGTAGTGGGGTCACCACAGTCTTGCCTGATGGTGCATATGTGCATACCCATACATACCGTGAACATTTCTATTTTGCAACAGCAGACATTTGGAACAGTTCCCAATACTCAATAACTGTATATTTGCACAATACCACAGCCCTCTGGATGCTGGTACCATTTTCATGTATGTCTGTTTTCTAGGAGTTTTCCAGGGAAGTTCTTCATTTAACAGGTTCCAGCGGCCTCATGGGATAGCTTAGTGCACACTGAAGTCAGTGGGGTGAGTGCATTATCCAGGTAATGTTCAACAACTACTAAATGCCTACTGAGTATTTGGATACCCTATGGTTGTGATGTACTGGGTTTTGCCTACAATATAGTAAGTTAGTATGAATATTTAGGACTCCTGGTCTCTCCTCCCACAAGTGTCATACGGTTCTGTTTCTTCTGACCTGATCTTCACTTGTGGCTCTAGCCGTGTTCCTAATGCGTTGTTGTTAACTACATGATGTTCGGGGAGTACCATGGCACCGCGGGTGGGGGTGGGGGGCTTGTAGACTAAAATTTGGGAGGGGTGTTATTTCAAAAAATTTGGAAATCTATAAATGTTTGAATGGAATATGGAAATATACACGAAATAAACCATAGCAGGATAAATTTTGGGTCATTTGGTTCCAAAAACCCATATGGACGGAGCCAGTGAAGATATCGGGTTCAAAAATTGCCAAAAATATCGACAAAAATGTCATATCTTGAGAACTGCTGCACCTAGAGACTTGAAATTTGGCTCCAAATGTTGCTTGGCCCCAAGTTTATATTCAACTTCTATAGTAACAATAAGCCTATCTGGTGTTTTTTAAGAGTAATTGCCAAAAACCTAATTTCAGTACATATGTTACGATTAATTGTAACAAACAAAATCTATGTAGTTTTTATTTTAGGAACATCAGTTGAGTATAATAATCACATGTAAAGAATGACATGGCCACAATTAACTAATTATAAGGAACAGAGTGGTTTTCTACATCAACAGCACATATACGACACACGCGTTACTTGAAATTTTCAAACGCTCCGTTCGGCACTATTCAGGATTATTCTAGTTTTTTTTTTTTTTTTTTTTTTACCGATGATGAACGATGCATAAAAAATCTGACCGATGCAACTGCATCGGTCCAAACCGGTCTGGATCTGGGCCTGAATCAGTTACTACAGTGGAAAAAGGCAGAACACCAAGAAAAGAAATACAAGGCAGGAACACAACTGGAATGACACTAAAGACACAGCTAAAGAAAAACAACCGATCAGAGCAGACAATGGATCAAAGAGGGGACAAAATCATAACAGGAGCTGGGACGGGGCTGGACCATGTCACAGATTGCTCTCAGGCACTCAACAGTCTGCACACGGTCATTGCCCTTTACCGGATAGCCCTTAGCCCAGCACTCCAGCTTCTGGAGCAGGCTCCGGGGGTTTAGCTCAATCATCACAGCTAGCGGAACCAGCGAGTCCTCTTCAGCCACTGCCTCTCCCCTGGTACCATCTCTGACATGGGCGGAGCCTGAAAAAGAGGGCAAACACCAGTCCACATTGGGAAAAGGAACCTCATCGACAGACTACAGAGCACACGCCCCTCTCCTCCGCGCCGGCTGTGTGGCAGACCCAGGACAAGTCCATTTCTCCAGCAGAGCCATCCCCGGGCATTATGGTGGGTGTGGGGCCATTAATGACTGTGCTCCTTTTTTCAGGTCAGTAAGCAGGACCGATCATCAAGGGGTCTCCAGTCCTGGCCCCTGATGACGTCAAAGAACTATCTGCCACCACTGCTGAGGATGGCTCAGAGGCTTCCACCCACCCATGGGCTGCAGCATCGGGTCTGGTTTGAATGAATTGCTGCACCCAGCAGCAGTGCTGTCTCTTGGCTCCAAAGTGAGAGGGGCAGCCTAACCCGTGCGCTGTATGTTTTAGGTCAGGAGGCGGGGCAGGTGGCATGGCGGAGGAAGCAGAGGAGTTCGGTCCTGCTCCTGCCAAAGTCCCCAAGGGGTCACATGTCCTGGCTCCAGATCTCACTGCAGGAGAGCAGGCCACCTCCACACCTGGTGACGTCCCCATAGATCAGTCCCTCTTCGCAACAGCTGACACCTCTGGGGAGCTGTCAGTCTGCACTGCAGTTGACATCATGGGAGCCTTCAGTCCCTGCACCCGAGGATGTTGGTGGGGCAGGGCTGGACGTTACTGCTTCTGAACACGTTGGTGGGGTAGGTCTGGATGTCCCCACTTCCAATAACATTGGTGGAGCAGGGCTGGAGGGTGGAGAACTCCAGTGGGCTGTGCGGCTGCCCTACTGACTGCTAAGAGCTCCAGGGGGCCACATGGTCACACTTCTGCCTACAGTGTGCCCTTCAGCCATCTGATGAGCTGGTCTCCTGCTGGCGTCCGTCAAGTGTTGCAAGATATAACCAAAGTGCAAGCTTTGCATTTTGTATCACCAGTTATACAGCTTCAGGATGAGGTAGAAGAGAATTTTCTTAAGAAGACCTGAAAGTTTCGCTATAAATTGTCAGAAGGTACATCTGAGATGCAGCCTCGATTTGATCTGTTTTGGTGAAAGAATATCCTTCTCCGCTCTACTCCACTATGAAGCCAAGAGTGTTGATGCAAAATTTGCATGTAATTTCTTTTGGATTGTCTTGGTGGCTTTCCTCACGCTTCTCTTTCTTGCACAGTTACTCAGTTTTTGAGAACTGTGTACTCCACACAGATTTAGTGCCATATTGTTGCTGGCAACCTGCTTCCAACGGATTGTTTGTTGTGACGCTATTCTTAACCTTACACAGTTGTATACATTTCTTTTATTTCTGTTTAGCGCTCTTCTGGTTATTAAGTGTATCTACTCTGAACTTTATTTAACTACAGTCCTGTTGTGAATCGCTAGCGGTTAGCATTTGCTAGTGGTTAGCATTTGCTAGTGGTTAGCTTTTGCTAGCTAGGTTGACTCCTCCCCTTTCCCGTCGTTACTTTTATAGCTGTTTCTTTTTTACCTGTTTAATACTTCTGTTAGTTTTTCACTGTAACTGCTATGAATTTTATGTAATTATTTTACTCCTGTGTAAATCTTGAGCGGCTAGCGGTTAGCTTGCATTAGCTAGTTCGACCCCCCCCCCCAGTGTTTCATTTTTTCATTTCTTTTTTTAATACTTCTGTTAGTTAACTGTTTAGTGAAACTGTTGTTAATTTTAGCTTAGTACTTAGCTCTTGTGTTAATCTTAGGAGTGGTTTGCCTGTAGGAGGGTTTTTTGACCCTCGTTTTCTTTTTTCCATTCATCTTTTTACTGTTTTTACTGTTCTTTTTACTGTTCAGTGTAACTGCTGTAAATTTTAATTCATTTATTTGCATCTGTGTGAATCCTGTGTGAGCCTTAGGAGTGGTTAGCTTATCCATTATTGGTTAGCTCATGCTTGCTTGGCTATACTCTTGAATTTCTTAGTGCACAAAGTACACTACCTACTTTACACCCTCCGTAAATCCTGCGTGATGTTGGAAGATAGGGTGGCTCTCTTAGGGAGCCATGTCCGTAAATTAGAGCAGCTTCTTAGCTCAGTGGAGTTAGATGGGCACTCCAGATTAGGTTAGTGTTGGGCCAGCTAGCGAGCCCATTAGCATCAGCCTAGAAACACTGGCTGTGGAGGACGGCTTTCGGACTGTGGCTAGGCAGAAGCCCCGTGTGTGACCTTGACAGAAAGATGTCGGCATTGATTAATAGTCTCTGGTTTCCTCCCCTCCTGGGGTAATGATGAGGCGTTTAGCAGGCTGACATCATTAAATAGGTGGTTGGTGCAATTTTGTAGACAGCAAGGCTTTTGCTTTATTGATAACTGGCCTTTGTTCTGGGGCCGCCATGGCTTGCTGATGCCGGATGGCTTCCACCCTACTGGGGAAGGTGCTGCTATTTTGTCTGCAAACATAGAGCTCTACAGGGAGGGTAACATTAGGAATTTACAGCAGGCCAGGGAGCAGGTGATTAGAGACCATGCAAGGCTTATGACAAATGTGGATGTGGAATCCATTAGCTTAGCGGGGAAATTAGTGCAGAAAATCCACTATGGTGATAGTGCAGTTTATCTGCCAGGGAGGGAAATTCAACAAGTTGAGACTATGGCCTGCTTCTGTAGACGTGTCCATAAAAATCATAGAGGGAAATGCTTTGCAAACTTAATCCCCATTACTACATTGGATGATGTTGAAACTGAGGATGGCCCAAAGGCCGTTCCAGCAATAGCAAAGATTTCCTGTCTGCTACCTACAACTCGAGTGGAATGTCTCAAACATAACCCTACTTCTAGGCATCTTATATATGCTACTCTGGAACCACCCCTACACCCAAACAGTTCAACTGTCAACCCCAATGAGGTCCTTAGTCTGGGTCTCATTAACATAAGATCACTGTCCTCAAAATCATTGTTGATTAATGATCTACGAGGTCTGTCAGAAAAGTATCGGTCCTTTTTATTTTAGTCAAAAACCATATGGCTTTGAATCACATGTGATTGCATCAGCCGAGCTCGAACCTTCGTGCGCATGTGTGAGTTTTTTTCACGCCTGTTGGTTGCATCATTCGCCTGTGAGCAGGCTTTGTGTGAGCAGTGGTCCACCCCTCTCGTCGGATTTTTATTGCGAATAAATGTCTGAATGATTTGGACCTTTGCTGCATCAATTTTTTCCAGAAACTGTGAGAGACCTCCAGGTGGACACCATTCGGAAAATTCTGTTGGCTTTCAGGGACGATTTTATGGGGATTACACAGATTAAGGAGTGCTCCAGCCGGTTTAAAGACCGCCCACAGCTGCTGAGAGCGTGCCGCGCTCTGAGCGCCGATCGACAGGCTCAATCAACCAGATCATTTCCAACGTGAAGGCTTTGTTGATCCGGGACGTCGTCTGACTTACACAAAAATGGCAGCAGACGTGGACATCAGCACTTTTTCGGCACATTCCACTGTTAAAGGAGTTTTTTTTCATGGAAAGAAAAGCGGACGGATGCGCCACCGTGCCGCTCATGGCGCGGGACAAAACCACCTCCGTGTTGGTCTCACAGGACGGCTTTGAGACGGCTTTCAGACGGCTGTCGGTGTGTTTTCAGTCGTGTGACTAACCGAGAAATTGTGGATGAGCCTGGACATGCCAGAACATGTCCTGTGAGGCTTCATCACGGCGTTGCTTTGCGCCATGCGGCTCCACCGCGATGCGCAGAATTCCTCTGCTCCTCTTTCCATGACAAAACCTCCTGTAACAGTGGAATGTGCCGTTCATTTCCAAACTGGACGCTATGTTTTATCCGGAATTGCGGAAGACGTGGACATCAGCACTTTTTCGGCACATTGAGACAGATGTGCGGAGGAATGTAATGTGGAAATATGCCAGGAAGGGCTTCTGGCATAAAACTTGTGCCAAATCAACATGCAGAGCCACCTTGGATCTGCTGTGTTAACCCTGGGTGAAAAAAGGGAGCAACCAAAGGGACTTACCTTTTTTTAAGCAGCGTGATTATTCCATCCGTGTTCCACAGACTGGTCACAATAAAGCACACTCTAAAATGTGTTGTTTTAATCACACAACAGAATGTCACAGATGTCACAAGTTTTGAGGGATTGTATAATTGGTATGTTTTTTGCAGGAATGTCAACCAGACCTGTTGCACATGAGGTGAATGTTCATTTCACTGTCATAAGCAGTCTCCAATGCCATTTCTGATTAGTCCTACACCTGCAGATCACATGCAACAGTGTCAGTCCAGGACTGACACACCCTGCTATTTCACCTAATAAATATCTATTTTTAATAATCATCTGCACATTTTAGTGTGGCCTTTTATTGTGATCAGTCAAAGGCACATCTGTTTAGTAATCATGTTACATATTTGTACAATTCACTGAACATTCACTTTTTTCCACACACTTTTTCCATATTCAGGATGCTGTCTCCAGCGATTTTGGTTTTTAGTGAAGTGAACACTGCAGGGGACAGATGTTGCCCTTTAGGACTAATAGAACTCCTAACATATCTGTCTTCTTATTTACAGAGTGCATTTACTTTATTTTTCACAGTGATACATGACCTTTAAAGCAAATTTTCCCTGATATCAACTGTGACGTGTATACATGCTTTACCAATTCATTTAAATATTGCAAACTCAGTAGAGCTTTCCTCGTCTCCCAAGACTCTTGTTACGTTGGCTCTGTGCAACAATTCACTTAACGTTTTTTGTTTTGTTTTTTTGACAAAGTTTTTTTTTTTAATTCGGCACACAAAATATTCAAATAGAAAAAAATGAACAATTCCACAAACAAACACAGACAAAACTAGTGAGTCCGAAAGGGTGTGGGCTGAAGCAAAGCTTATTAGCGCCCACCCCTGCTAGTACAAGTCCAACAATTCTAATCAGTCATATTTACATAAATATAAATTCACTACTACATGTCGACACACAGACATACACATCAATATACTATTCACTTATAATTATATTTATATAGTACCAGATCATAAGAAAGTCGAATCAAGGCACTTTACGCCAGTAAGGACTAACCTTACCAACCCCCAGAGCAAGCACTAGGCAACTGTGGTGAGGAAAAACTCCCTATAGGGAAGAAACCTCAAGCAGACCAGGCTCTTGGGGGTGACCCTCTGCTTGGGCTGTGCCACATATACCTATATACATACGTATATACTTTACAAACATAAATATATACATACATATACACAGTCACTTATATACATATACATATACACCTACCCATATCTATATATCTACATACGCATATACATACCCACACATTCAAATATACAATAAGTCCCACTTATAAATTGAACATTCCATATAAATCAAATTATATTTGCTTCTTATGATACTTAGACATAATGTTCTTTTTGAGTAGTTTCTTAAATCTCACTAAGGTACTACTCATTCTAACCTCTGTTGAACATTTGTTCCATTTCCTCACCCCAACCACAGACACACAAAAACCCTTTACATTTGTTCTTACTGGTGGTTTCATAAAAATTGCACAACCTCTTAAACTATATCTGGATTCCCTCAATCGGAACAGACTCTGGACATGTCTCGGTAAGGCTTGGTTTTTTCGCTCGAAATAAAGTTTGAATTGTAATGTAATCGACCAAATCAATGAATTTTAATAAATTTAAAGACACAAATAGAGAATGAGTTGGTTCACGATATTGTTTATTGCAGATGATTCGTATGGCTCGTTTTTGCAAAAGGAATATTGGATTGGTATTTGATTTGTGTTTCCCCATGACTCAACACAATATGTCATATATGGTACCATCAGAGAATGATATAAAGTAAGTAACCCTTCTTGCGGCAGTAGGTCTTTGGTTTTATACAAAATGGCTATAGTTTTTGACAATTTTGATTTCACATAATTTATATGTGGTTTCCAGCTAAGTTTATTATCAATTATAACACCTTAAAAATTTATTCTCTGTTACTAACTCAATTTCCTTATTGTTTATAGTTAAATTTTTACATTTGGGTGCCTGTTTATTTCCAAATATAATACATTTAGTTTTCCCAAGGTTGAGTGACAACTTATTAGCGTCAAACCAAACCTTAAATTTTTCCAGTTCTTTCTCCACTATGTCCAGAAGCTGTTCAAGATTTTCACCGCTACAGAACACAGTTGTATCATCCGCAAAAAGGACACATCTCAGTGAACTCGACACCCAACTTATATCATTTATATAGATTATAAACAACAAAGGACCCAGCACTGAGCCCTGCGGCACCCCACATGTGACATCCCTGAGTTCAGAATTTGTGTTATTGAATTGAACATACTGAAATCTGCCTTGTAAATAACTAGCTATCCATTCATATGCCAGACCTCTGATTCCATATTTCTGCAGTTTACTTAATAGTATTCCATGGTTAATTGTGTCAAACGCTTTCTGTAAATAAAAAAAAACACCTATTGTGTATTGTTTATTATCAATTGCAGTTGCTATACTTTCCACAAAGTCCATCAAAGCATGTGATGTAGTTCGAGACCTTCTGAATCCATATTGTTCTTCACAAATGATGTTATGCTTCAGTAAATAATAATTTAATCTTTTAGCAAATATTTTTTCCAAAATTTTGGAAAATTGTGGCAGGAGTGATATAGGTCTATAATTAGAAAATGTGTGTTTGTCACCAGTTTTAAACAGAGGAATTACTTTGGCTATTTTCATTTGAGAAGGAAATTTACCAGTACTTAGTGACATATTGCAAATATAATTGAACGGTTTTACTATACAATCAATAACCTTTTTTAATAAAGCCATATCCAAATTATTAAAATCAGTTGATTTCTTACTTTTTGAACCATGAACCAGATCAAGTATTTCCCTTTCATGAGTACCACCAATGAACATTGAAACAGATTTGTTAAACGTTGAATTATTTACCCAGAAGTTATTAGTTGAGTCAATCTTACTGGCAAGATTTTTACCCACATTAACGAAGTATTCATTAAAGTGTTCAGCAATAGACTCGTCGTTATCAATCGTGATGTAGTTGTTACTCTGAAAAAATGAAGGATAATCTCTAGTTACTCTATTCTTTTTTACTATTTCATTTAATATGTTCCATGTGTTTTTGATGTTATTTCTATTTTTGACAAGTAACTCATTATAATATGTTTTTTTTACTGAGTCTCATGATATTGATTAACTTATTCTTATATGTTTTATACTTACTTTCAGCTTCCTTAGTTCGTAGTTTTATGAAATGTTTATATAGTACGTTTTTCTTTTTACATGCCCTCTGAAGCCCCTTAGTTATCCATGGTTTGTTGCTATATTGATTTCTATATATTTTGTCAACAAATGGACAGTGTTTATTATACAAACTGGAAAAAATGGAAATGAAAGCATCATATGACCTGTCAACATCATCAACAAAAACATCTGACCAATTCTGACTTGATAAATCCTCCCTTAAATTATCAATTGTTTCAGGTGTTACTTTTCTACTCATGAATTTGGTATTGCTTCGATACTTACAACAACCCTCCAATGCAAAGACTGAGAAAACTGGCAAGTGATCACTGATATCACTGACCAGTAGTCCCCCACTAAGATTACCGGATATAACGTTAGTTAAAATATTGTCAATGAGAGTTGTTGAGTCCATAGTTATTCTGCTAGGATGAATGGTTGGAAACAGTCCTAAACAGTACAAGGTGTTTATAAATGAGGTAATTTGTGGATGATTGTGAGGGTTTAAAAAATCTATATTGAAATCTCCACAGACAAATAAATGCTTATTTCTGTTGATTTTGTTGTACATTCCTAAGATAATGTCTTCAAAGGTGTCAATATTTGTCCCAGGAGCTCTGTAAATGCAACTAACAACTATGTTTTTGGAGTTTATAGATGTCATTTCTATGGTAACACATTCCATGATGTTGTCCACTGTAAATTACATGTTGTTAATGAGTTTACAGTTATAATCTGACCTTACAAACAATGCAACGCCTCCGCCCCTTCTCGTCTGCCTATTAACCAGGAACAATTCATAACCATCAAGATATACCAGATCTTTATTATCCTCATTTAACCATGTTTCTGAAATTGCAATAACTGAAAAACGTTTTTTGGATGTTTTCAAACAATCATTAATAGTGGACAGATTACGAGAAAGACTTCTGCTGTTGAAATGTATAATTGAAAAATTTTCATCATTGATTTTATAATTTTTGAATTGTTCTTCTGTAAAATATTTGCACTGTCTCACAATATTCTCACTGAAAAAGGTATCAGGATCATTTTCAGCTTCGAAGGGGTGGTTAGCAGAGTTATTATAATTAAATGTATCTAGACAGAGCTCCTGGGCAGAAATAAACGGATCATTATCCTTAGTCATTATGTCTCTCTTGTCTCTGGGTGTAGATGATGTGGATGAGTGGGTTGCTCCAGTCTGCATCATGGTGCTGTGATGTGTTTGAGTCCTCATACCTATTGTTCATATTTGTCCAGCTCCTCGATGTTCCTTATTGCCATGACTTTTGCTTGTTCTGGTGATCCGTTCAGTTTGATGAATATTTTACAGTTTGAAGTCCATGTGTGCTGGATTTTTCCCTGTTTCTTTAAGAAGCGTGCTTTCCTGGCGATGTCGGCATTCCGTTTGGTGAGATGTTCATTGATGAATACGTTTGTCCCTTTCAGTTTTCTTCCTTGTTTTAACAGTGCTGTTTTGTGTTTTCTGTTGATGAATCTCATGATGACGGTTCGTTTATCACCGTCATTTCTCCGGGGCAGAGGGTGGCACGCTTCAATGTTATTTAAATCCATTTCTATACCTTTAGATAGGAGGAAATCAGCAACCTGTTTTTCCACAGAGCTGACCTCCTGTTCACTGGGATCAACTCCGCTCTCATCTGTTACCGCCCTTGCGTAGGACCGTGGTTTGATGTGAAGACCTGTGATGATGACGTCGTTAATTCTGGTGTACTGCTCCAATTCAGCCACTCTATTTTCCAGCTGCACCAGATGCCGGTCTTTCTCGGCATTCTGGAGCCGTAATGCCTTCACCTCCTCCACCAGATCCATGATTGATTTCTGTTGCTGCTTCACAACAGAAATCTCCTCTGATAGAAAGTCCAGAGATTTTTTAATATCGTCACCTTCCTCCGCTGTCAGAACCTTCTTAGGCCCCATGGTCGGCTTATGAGCAGCTTGTCGATCGCCGATGTTAACAGCCTGCGTTGTTTGTCACCGGGATGGATCTGCACTGCGCTGGTGCCGCGCGGCCTCGGTGTTTCCGCGCTGATGGATCCGCGGTGGCTGCACGAGGCCTCGGGGAAGCGGCACTCGTGACGCGCGGCTCTAATGACGCAGCGCGCGGCCTCAGTGAATTCACCACGTTGGGCCTCGGACGTTGTTGCTGTCCAGTCGCGGGGCTAAGTTGCCGGTTGAGGTGGTATTCCCACTGTCCGGGTTGGCAAACACCGGCGTGGCAGATGGCAACCACAAACACCACCTCTGAAAACTCGGGTACAAACTTTTTGCAGCTCGCTCTGACGACACGCAGCTCTGACTGACTGTGACTGACGCAGCTTGAAAAGAAGAAACTGTTAATTAATCCTTCATTAGTAAGCATTTACATATTTAGCCTCATTGCAAAGTGGAAATAGACTATTGTAATGGCATTTCTGTCTTTGTGTTCAGCAGTTATTTTCAAAACACAAAGAACAATTTATAACCTCATGGCTGTCCTCTCGCAACACAGATACCAAGGTTGCAAGGCGAAATCAGAGGTATGCTAAAATACATGAATGATACCTCAGGAACAGTTAAATACTAAAACAAGGTTTTCTGCTTATACCCCCGTCACACATTCGCCGATTGAGGGAGGCCGAATGGCATCAGAATGACACATCCGGCCCGAATCGGGAAGTATTGAGGTGCTGTTAGAAGACGGACTGTCGGCAGTCTCTTAGCAGTCCACATAGCTGGTCCCCTTCACTCGGCTGTCCCGAGTGTGTTGCATAGTTCAGAAGAATCAGAATCAGAATCGCCTTTATTCTCATTGTAATTTGCATTACAACGAGATTTGAGTACAACTCCAAAAAGGTGCTTTCCGTGGTGCAAGTAATTTTTGCTCAAAACACTCTTGCCACTGCTGAGATGGGATGCACATCTGATGGTGGTCTATGTGCAGTTTGTGCAACATCTGATCGCAGTCTATATATTCTGACAGCATCATGACAGCATTTGAAACGATCTGATTGCGGTTGATTGAGCTCTGAGATAGATCGTCACGACAAAGCCTGCACGTTGTGCCACGTATGTCTGGTTACACTGGACCCCGGCCAGGGAGGGCAAAGTAAAAGTTGATATGTAATAACATGTATGTGGCACGCATTCATCATGTGCAGTGAATGTGAATAGCGCGCAATCAAAACGAAAGTACCGTGTAGCACTGCAGGTCAATGCATCGCACAGCACACGCCGCCTCAGATCTGAACTGGCTGTTATATCCATAGACCTTACAGTACAGATATATTTCCTGCCCATAGGCGACATAAATAATGTGAAATATTGTGCCCATCATATCTGTGACACTACAGGCAGATGCCCCTCTCCGTGGTCCCATGCGCAGTAATGTGTCATTGCACGCGTCAGAGGCTCAGAGCTGAATGAATCTCACTGCAGTAATATACATATTATAACTTGATCACCATCTACCTCTGTAGGAGGTATGATGTGGAACTGTGTCGCCAGCCCATGACAGCATTATTAAACATGAATCTTACCTTTGGCATGGTCCCGGGAGCATTTCACAGCGCAGGGTGGGCAGGAGCCTGGACCACCTGGCTGCTGTGTGCTGCAAACAACCACGGCATAAATAAATCCCATGTGATAATCCAACCAGACATTGCAGAGTTGAGTTGTGCCAAAGTGAGCAAAAATAAAAAAAGAAAAAGAAAAAAGAAATTAAAGTTCGCTGGAAAGGCTGCATCTGACGAATGGTGGGAAAGCTTGGCCCACTGCCAGCAATCTTTCCAGTGTCCAGTGGCTGACACCTTTGCACACACAGCAAAGTTTAGCAGCAAACAGTGTCCAGTGGGTGACAGTGGCACGCAGATGTGCCTGTGCGGACACGTGTAGCGCCTCATTCAACCGTTACAAACACACACACATGTACATGCATCCAGGGGTTTCATGTATCCCATAATCCCTTGCGCACCAGAGAGTCACTGCAGTCAAAACAACATAAAGAATCCATATGTAATTTTTTTTATGATTTTCATCACGTTAATAAGAGACTGATATGGTGACTGATATATGACATTATACCCTGAAAACTTGCTAAAACAATTATAACAAATAATCCATGTCTGCTACGTTTAATCTGCGTGGAATTTAATAAAAGCAAACCGAATTTCAGACATATTATATACACTCAACAAAAATATAAATGCAACACTTTTGGTTTTGCTCCCATTTTGTATGAGATGAACTCAAAGATCTAAAACTTTTTCCACATACACAATATCACCATTTCCCTCAAATATTGTTCACAAACCAGTCGAAATCTGTGATAGTGAGCACTTCTCCTTTGCTGAGATAATCCATCCCACCTCACAGGTGTGCCATATCAAGATGCTGATTAGACACCATGATTAGTGCACAGGTGTGCCTTAGACTGCCCACAATAAAAGGCCACTCTGAAAGGTGCAGTTTTGTTTTATTGGGGGGGATACCAGTCAGTATCTGGTGTGACCACCATTTGCCTCATGCAGTGCAACACATCTCCTTCGCATCATCCATGAAGAGAACACCTCTCCAACGTGCCAAACGGCAGCGAATGTGAGCATTTGCCCACTCAAGTCGGTTACGACGATGAACTGGAGTCAGGTCGAGACCCCGATGAGGACGACGAGCATGCAGATGAGCTTCCCTGAGACGGTTTCTGACAATTTGTGCAGAAATTCTTTGGTTATGCAAACCGATTGTTCCAGCAGCTGTCCGAGTGGCTGGTCTCAGACGATCTTGGAGGTGAACATGCTGGATGTGGAGGTCCTGGGCTGGTGTGGTTACACGTGGTCTGCGGTTGTGAGGCTGGTTGGATTTACTGACAAATTCTCTGAAACACCTTTGGAGACGGCTTATGGTAGAGAAATGAACATTCAATACACAAGCAACAGCTCTGGTTGACATTCCTGCTGTCAGCATGCCAATTGCATGCTCCATCAAATCTTGCAACATCTGTGGCATTGTGCTGTGTGATAAAACTGCACCTTTCAGAGTGGCCTTTTATTGTGGGCAGTCTAAGGCACACCTGTGCACTAATCATGGTGTCTAATCAGCATCTTGATATGGCACACCTGTGAGGTGGGATGGATTATCTCAGCAAAGGAGAAGTGCTCACTATCACAGATTTAGACTGGTTTGTGAACAATATTTGAGAGAAATGGTGATATTGCATATGTGGAAAACGTTTTAGATCTTTGAGTTCATCGCATACAAAATGGGAGCAAAACCAAAAGTGTTGCGTTTATATTTTTGTTGAGTATATATTAGTCTGGAACAAAGAGGACAAACAGTGTTGTAAAGAACAATAATCAAGATGTTAAAGAGCAAACTTCACTTTCCCCCAGAACGACATGATCAGGAAGCGAGCGGAGCTCACAGCAGCTCCCATTGAAAATAACGGAGAGACAGCCTGTGATTCTTGCATGTTTACATAAGATAAACACAATAATTTCTATAAACCCAGAGAATATATTCATGAGAGTTTTAGGTACAATATAAAAATAGTTTTATGTTGCGATGTTAATGGTTTTGTTCGTGTGCAGCGGTTAAAGTGCAGCTTCTCAATGTTACTGAGATCTCGCAGCACGGCGACCTCTCCAAGATTTTGCGGGATTTGAAACCTGACAAGGGCGACTGTAAGATCAGTGAGCGCTGGGAAGGGGATGACGAGCGTAGATATGATTGTATGAGTGAATGAGTGACTGCACCGATGCCGGCTTGGACACATACAGTAGTGTTCGGAATAATAATAGTGCCATGTGACTAAAAAGATTAATCCAGGTTTTGAGTGTATTTCTTATTGTTACATGGGAAACAAGGTACCAGTAGATTCAATAGATTCTCACAAATCCAACAAGACCAAGCATTCATGATATGCACACTCTTAAGGCTATGAAATTGGGCTATTAGTAAAAAAAAACGTAGAAAAGGGGGTGTTCACAATAATAGTAGTGTGGCATTCAGTCAGTGAGTTTGTCAATTTTGTGGAACAAACAGGTGTGAATCAGGTGTCCCTTATGTAAGGATGAGGCCAGCACCTGTTGAACATGCTTTTCTCTTTGAAAGCCTGAGGAAAATGGGATGTTCAAGACATTGTTCAGAAGAACAGCGTAGTTTGATTAAAAAGTTGATTGGACAGGGGAAAACTTATACGAAAGATCTCCAATGCTTTAAAATGGACAAAAAATACAGAGACGCGTGGAAGAAAACGGAAAACAACCATCAAAATGGATAGAAGAATAACCAGAATGGCAAAGACTCACCCATTGATCAGCTTCAGGATGATCAAAGACAGTCTGGAGTTACCTGTAAGTGCTGTGACAGTTAGAAGACGCCTGTGTGAAGCTAATTTATTTGCAAGAATCCCCCGCAAAGTCCCCCTGTTAAATAAAAGACATGCAGAAGAGGTTATAATTTGCCAAAGAACACATCAACTGGCCTAAAGAGAAATGGAGGAATATTTTGTGGACTGATGAGAGTAGAATTGTTCTTTTTGGGTCCAAGGGCCACAGACAGTTTGTGAGATGACCCCTAAACTCTGAATTCAAGCCACAGTTCACAGTGAAGACAGTGAAGCATGGTGGTGCAAGCATCATGATATGGGTATGTTTCTCCTACTATGGTGTTGGGCCTATATATTGCATACCAGGTATCATGGATCAGTTTGGCTATGTCAAAATACTTGAAGAGGTCATGTTGCCTTATGCTGAAGAGGACATGCCCTTGAAATGGGTGTTTCAACAAGACAATGACCCCAAGCACACTAGTAGACAAGCAAAATCTTGGTTCCAAACCAACAAAATTAATGCCTCGCAGATGTGAAGAAACCATGAAAAAGTTTCTGTGTAGGCTCTCAGTTGTCCAGGTGGTTTCCATAGTAGAGAAGCTTGAATCTTCGACTGGACTGGGTTGCTTGACGCGAGGATGTTTCGCGTCAAATCGCAGAAGCTTCCTCAGCTAAAATTCTTGCTCTGGTAGTCTGACTTCTGGCTTGACTCTTGTAGAGAAGAATAAACAGAAGCCACAAAAGCTGGAGTTTTAAACCTAACCAGACCCCTCCTACCGAGAGGCAGACTGCTATAGGCTAGTGACTAAACAATAGCTCTAATTAGCACCTATTGTGCTCTGGTTAGCACCCTCCTAATGACAGGGCAGGTGTCCCTCCTAATGATGGGATGGACGCCTCTCCTGATGGCTCCCTTGACGACTCTCCTGATGACGTGAATGACTCATTACCATGAACAAAAGACTGAAACTGCTTTGACCTGAGTACCCCATTGTAAACAGGGGACAAAGCGTGTCTCAGACCCCCTCCCCGGTTAAGGCTGGGTTTCAGCTGTTTCACATAGAATGCCTCCTTGACCCCTCTCTCAAACCATTTCTTCTCTCTGGCTAAGATTTTAACTTCCTTGTCCTCAAACGTGTGGTTAATGTCTTTCAGGTGGAGATGAACTGCAGACTGAGGTCCACTGGTGCCCTCTCTGCAGTGCTGGTATAGCCTTTTGTGTAAAGGTTGCTTAGTCTCACCTATGTAGTGTTCATTACAGTTTTCCTGACATCTGATAGAATACACTACATTGCTCTGTTTGTAACTAGGGATCCTGTCCTTAGGGTGAACTAATTTCTGTCTCAAGGTGTTAACCTGTTTAAAGTAAACTGGGATTTTGTGCTGTCTGAAGATCCTCTGTAGTTTTCCCCCTACTCCTGCTAAATAAGGGAGAGACACTCTTCTTCTTGTCTCCGTCTCCTGCCTATCTGGTCTCTTTGTTCTCTGGGACTTCTGCACTTTGTCCAGGGACCATCGTGGGTACCCACATACTGTGAGGGCTTTCTGGACAAGTTGTTGTTCTTTAGCCCTTCCCTCTGCAGTTGTGGGCACCCAACAGTGGTAAGGAAAGGGAGGGTTATGGCCCCGAGGAGCGGCCTTGGATTTCCTCCCACTTCGTTTTGGATGCCTTGCTCAACTGTGACTTTCATGGTACTCATCCTGCTGCTCCTGCACCATCGGGGTCAGCCATTGGGGGGGGGTTACTGTCAGGATTTGGTATGTGCTTGTGTTCGTTTTTAGTTATTTTATGTAAATGTTTTCTGTAGGTGTTTATTCTCTTGCTGGTCTCTTTTGTGCTTGGGCTTTCTCTGTGCCTATCTCTCTTGTCTGCCTCTTGGTGCTTGGTGGTAGAAGTGTCACTCTGTTTGGCCACACCCTTTGTTCTGGTGCTTTCCACACACCTGCTCCTAATCTGTAGCTCATCACCTGGGTGTATATAAGCTCCACTGGTTGCACTTGTCTCTTGCCAGATTGATGTGCCTTCTCTCCAGCTCTGTTCTCATGTTTTCTCATCCTGCCAGTCTCATCATGTTTTCGGATCACCTGCCTGTTTGTTTGACCACACCCTTGCCTGATGTTTTTTGTACTGTTGCTTCTCCTGGACTACTTTATCGTGTGCCAACACCAGCTAAATTCTTTATTAAACCGTTATAATCTACAGAGCTGTGTTTTCGAGTCATGCAGTTGTGTCCAGCCATTTCTGTCCACCACGCTTGATAAGCTCTACCAATTCTGCCAAGAAGAGTGGTTAAATATTCAGTCAAAATTATGCCAGAAGCTTGGTGATCACTACCAAAAGCATCTGGTCAAGGTGCAGCTTGCTAAGGTACATTTAACCAAATATTTGTGGTGGCATATATCTGATCCTGTATGAATAATTTTGACCCTGTGTGGATTTGAGAAGACCCAAAATAACTTCAAACTTGTGCACCTAATTCTTGTTTTTAAAGTCATTAATGATGTATACAGTACAACCATGCCACCCTAGCAAAAGAACAGTTCAAGACATCATTAAGTCCAAAATTACCGTTATATCCATGACAAGTGTATGTAAATGTCCAACCATACATGACACAAGTTTACCAGTAAATCCTTCAACATTTTTTTTTTCAAAATCTCATTGCACCCAACATTTGAAAAGTTATTTGCAAATATATTCTCTCTTTCTCAATCTTGAGCATTCTTCCCAAAACCCAAATCACAGACTTATATGTGTAAGTATAACATATAGATGTGATACACAGGAGGAGAAGCATGTGACAGAAATAAAGGATATTAGGCAAAGTGATGCAGAAACCCACATGAAATTCCAATTTAAATACAACATGAATACACAATATTTCCAAAGTCAGCTTGCATCAGCTCACAAACTAGAGGGCTGCAATAATTATATAACATAATGAAACAGATCAAGTCAGTGGATAATCTGTGTGAAAAGGCACTAGCTCATGTGCTGTTACAGTCATAACCTCAAAATCTTCACAAACGTTTTTTTATGACATTTAACATACATTCAGTGTGGATTATCATCATTCTTCTACTGGTAAATCCACTTTCATTGCTCAAAGATATTTCACATTCCAATATTTCTGGAATTATTATAATATGAGTCATGTGGGATTAACTGTATGCCCATGTCAAATAAGAGATTTTGCCTTCAGTATCATAATCCTTGTTTATGAATCTACAAAAAGCCAAAGCAGTTCAATACCGTATTAAAAGAACAGAGCAGCGTGGCGGTTTAGAATGTATTACCTGAAAATACTGCACACACTATTTGCAAGGGAATAAAATTCATTTTCAGAAACACTTTATAATTAGGGTATAAGTAATATATTTAAATTTTGATGACCATTTAATGCATGAATTAATGCAAGATGTATGATGAATTCCTGATTATCACAATAAACTAATGATCGAGTCACTGTGGCTTCATGTGATGACTTCATACCTTCATGATCATCAATTATGGGATGTTAATTCACACTTACGTCATACATCAAACACTATGCCACCAAACTGGAACGACTCCACAAACATTAATTTCAGATCAGTGCATTTGTTCAGTCTCTCTGTAAGAAAAACAGAACCCATGCTATTATTATAAATACAAACGAACCTTCTTTGTTTTTAATCTATATCAGTCTGGTCATCAGTGTCAAACATTCACATGTTGCTGTGTGACCCAGTGTTCAGAAGAAGGAAGGACGGGCCGAACATAATACATCTTCTGGATCCTGGCTCTAAAACATGTATATTGTGGCTCAAATTCAAAATAAAATCCCTCATTTTGTAGGATATTATCCATCTTCTCACCAAATTGTATCAACATCTTCTCACAACTTTTTGAATTAAATGTTGTCATGTGCCAAGCAGTATTATGCATCCCAGAATATATTCCAGATCACCTGCAATACTGAATATATTTATTTCTTTGTTTATGGAGCATCTGTCTGCTCACCAAATTTTGTTCACCCCTCCCTGCATCGCCATCTTATAATGGTGGAGGGGTTGGTGTGCTCCAGTGATCCTGGGAGTTGTGTTGTCTGGAACATTAGGTACTGGTTGGGCCACCCTTGGCAAATTGGTGTCTGGTGAGGAGACAGAAAAAAGATCCATGAGACCCTTTATGACAGACACAAATAGGGACGTTGTCACCTTGTCCAGAGTAGGGATACCAGATTCTCCTCCTGAAGCCAGGCCTGGTGGAGGGAACTTGCAGACAACCGTCCAGTGGCCGGGTCTACAGCTGTGGGACTTGGTTGGGCTCAGACTAAAGAAACAACACAGTGTCATCTCCGTGTGGGCTGTAGAGGGTCTGGTATGCTGTTTTTCGGGCAGTGGACAGTGGCAAATGCCCACACGGACTGACACTCTATTATGGAACTTAACTCTTGAAAAGCGAAACGTAACCTCTCTAGCGGGGAAGGAGCCTGAACTTGTGTGGAAGGTTGAGCAATACCAACTAGAAATAGTTGGGCTCACCTCCACACACAGCACAGGCTCTGAAACTAAAACTCCTGGAGAAGGGCTGGAATCTCTCTTTGTTCAGAGTTGTCCAGGGTGTGAGGCATCGGGACGGTGTGGGGTTACTCACGAGTCCCCAGCTGAGTGCTGTTATTTTGGAGTTTTACTGGTATACAAGGGGACTGCCTCAGTGTGACTTTGTGTGTTGGACAAGAATCTGACTGTTGTTTGTGCATATGCATCAAAAAGCAGTTCAGAGTATCCAGCCTTCTTGGAGACTCTGAGTGGGACCCTGGAAAAGGTTCCTGCTGGAGACTCCTTAGTTCTAGTGGGGCACTTCAATGCTCATGTTGGTAACAATGGAGAAACTTGGAGGAGAGTGACTGAGTGAGCCCTCTGGTGGTCAGGGAAGGAGTTCCATATACGAGGGGCAGCTGAACAGAAGGCCCTGTCTCCCATGGTGCAAAGTTTGGTGCGAGGGGGACAGAGGAGATTAGTATTGTACAACCCCAGTTCCACTGAAGTTGGGACGTTGTGTAAAATGTAAATAAAAGCAGAATACAATGATGTGCAAATCCTCTTCAACCTATATTCAATTGAATACACCACAAAGACAAGATATTTAATGTTCAAACTGTTAAACTTTATTGTTTTTGTGCAAATATTTGCTCATTTTGAAATGGATGCCTGCAACACATTTCAAAAAAGCTGGGACAGTGGTATGTCTACCACTGTGTTACATCACCTTTCCTTCTAACAACACTCAATAAGCGTTTGGGAACTGAGGACACTAATTGTTGAAGCTTTGTAGGTGGAATTCTTTACCATTCTTGCTTGATGTACGACTTCAGTTGTTCAACAGTCCAGGGTCTCTGTTGTCATATTTTGTGCTTCATAATGCGCCACACATTTTCAATGGGCAACAGGTCTGGACTGCAGGCAGGCCAATCTAGTACCCACACTCTTTTATTACAAAGCCACGCTGTTGTAACGTGCAGAATGTGGCTTGGCATTGTCTTGCTGAAATAAGCAGGGACGTCCCTGAAAAAGACGTTGCTTGGATGGCAGCATGTGTTGCTCCAAAACCTGGATGTACCTTTCAGCATTGATGGTGCCATCACAGATGTGTAAGTTGCCCATGCCATGGGCACTAACACACCCCCATACCATCACAGATGCTGGCTTTTGAACTTTGTGCTGGTAACAATCTGGATTATTACCAGTGTTATTGTTGTTTTATTTTGTTGTTTTGTTTATTGTTTTATTTATTTATTGTTATTGTCTTTTTCCTCTTTTGTCCGGAGGACACGACATCCATGATCTCCAAAAACAATTTGAAATGTGGACGCATCAGACCACAGCACACTTTTCTACTTTGCGTCTGTCCATTTCAAATGAGCTCGGGCCCAGAGAAGGCGGTGGCGTTTCTGGATGTTGTTGATGTTTGGCTTTCGCTTTGCATGGTAGTTTTAACTTGCACTTGTAGATGTAGTCAAGTTCAACTCTCATGATTGTGGAACGCTAAATAAAGTCCATTAACTCCTGTATTCTGACTTTTTCCAAGGTATCAAATCCATCTGTGTGTCCAGGCCGTCTGTAAAAACAGCCAAGCTTCTCACCTCTGCACACAAGTTTTTTTTCCTGCATGCAACTTATGCAGCCATTCCTGCGTACTAGATACGCAGCATAGTGCAACACAAGCCGTCAATCGGCATACCAGAAACGGCTGCCATAGCTACTGTGACAGACCTCACCCTCCTGCAGCTGATTATTGTCTCTGCTCATGACTTTCTGTCCACACTACAAACTCTACATTCCATCCATACACCCCCATAATGTCAGCATTCCAGGAACTGTTACACAAACTCCAACTTCCCCCTGTCTCATCCGATGCAGTTACTATTACCCTTTTCTTATCCACATTCTGCCATGTCAACCATTTCCTGAAATCAATCCTTCCTCCACCATTAGAGGCTCTCCCCTGCTCACCCACCTCAATGTCAGACTCTGGGACCTCTACGCTGATGTCATAGCAGGTGTTCCAGGCGCCTCCGGAGCTGGCTTCACTCATGCCTTTCCAATCATCGGCGGTCCCCGCATTATCGTAGCCCACCGAGTTGGCCACTCCTCCTCGGTCTGTCAAGATTTGGCCCTGATCAAGGTTATGCTTTTACTTTGCCTCCTTTCTTTTTCCCACCATTTGCCTCGGCTTTGATTTAATAGTTGTTTTATTTTTATCATGTGTTTATTCTCTGTTCTGTTTGCTTGCCACTTTGCTTCTTTGTTCATTTTTAGTCTTTAGCCATAGTTCAGTTCCGTTCTTGTTGCATTCAGCCAGTTTGGGTTTTCATTGTTTATCAGCAGTTTATCACTTGTTTATTTTGTTCCTCTCATTTGTGTTATTATCTGTTAGGCTTTAGTATCAGGTTTTGTTTTCTGTTGTCATGTAGTCTCTGTTTTACTTATTGTTTGTTTAGCCACTTTGCTTTCTTAGTCAGTTTTAGTTAGTTTTGCCTTAGTGTTTATTTTCCTATTATTTTCTGATCAGTTCTTATATAGTTTTTCTTTTGTGCTTATTATCTTTTGGTTTGCTTTTCTGTTCTCATGTTCATGCCCTGTTTGTTCTGGTCCATAGTTGTATTATATTCTGTCCTCGAGTTTTGATCTCTGTGTTCTCTTTAGTCTTCTTTATTTATTTATTTATTCAATGTTTTACCAGGTAAGTCAATTGAGAACACTTTCTCATTTACAATGACGACCTGGACAAGAGGCAACACAACAGCAGGAGAGAATAACAGATTCACAATCTCCACATACAACAGTGAAAAACATACAGTAAAACAACTGCAGAAACAACAACAATAAAACAGAAAATGTTAAGAATTAAGATAAATATTAAAAACGAGCAATGGTCCTGTAAAATGTTAGAAATTGAGTTTTTAAAAGTAGATAGAGGTAAAAACAAACTAAGCTTTAGAGACTGTTGTAAGTTATGTTCACCTCCAAGATCGTCTGAGACCAGCCACTCGGACAGCTGCTGAAACAATCGGTTTGCATAACCAAAGAATTTCTGCACAAACTGTCAGAAACCGTCTCAGGGAAGCTCATCTGCATGCTCGTCGTCCTCATCGGGGTCTCGACCTGACTCCACTTCGTCGTCGTAACCGACTTGAGTGGGCAAATGCTCACATTCGCTGGCGTTTGGCACGTTGGAGAGGTGTTCTCTTCACGGATGAATACCGGTTCACACTGTTCAGGGCAGATGGCAGACAGCGTGTGTGGCGTCATGTGGGTGAGCGGTTTTCTGATGTCAATGTTGTGGATCGAGTGGCCCATGGTGGCGGTGGGGCTATGGTATGGGCAGGCGTCTGTTATGGACAAAGAACACAGGTGCATTTTATTGATGGCATTTTGAATGCAAAGAGATACCGTGACGAGATCCTGAGGCCCATTGTTGTGCCATACATCCAAGAACATCACCTCATGTTGCAGCAGGATAATGCACGGCCCCATGTTGCAAGGATCTGTACACAATTCTTGGAAGCTGAAAATGTCCCAGTTCTTGCATGGCCGGCATACTCACCGGACATGTCACCCATTGAACATGTTTGGGATGCTCTGGACCGGCATATACGACAGCGTGTACCAGTTCCT
The DNA here is from genome assembly GCF_902500255.1 of Thalassophryne amazonica. Classification (NCBI taxonomy): domain Eukaryota; kingdom Metazoa; phylum Chordata; class Actinopteri; order Batrachoidiformes; family Batrachoididae; genus Thalassophryne; species Thalassophryne amazonica. The sequence continues at coordinate 93,806,380 of NC_047104.1, read as the reverse complement.
GCCAATATCCAGCAACTTCGCACAGCCATTGAAGAGGAGTGGACCAACATTCCACAGGCCACAATTGACAACCTGATCAACTCTATGCGAAGGAGATGTGTTGCACTGCATGAGGCAAATGGTGGTCACACCAGATACTGACTGGTATCCCCCCGCCCCCCCCCCAATAAAACAAAACTGCATCTTTCAGAGTGGCCTTTTATTGTGGGCAGTCTAAGGCACACCTGTGCACTAATCATGGTGTCTAATCAGCATCTTGATATGGCACACCTGTGAGGTGGGATGGATTATCTCAGCAAAGGAGAAGTGCTCACTATCACAGATTTAGACTGGTTTGTGAACAATATTTGAGGGAAATGGTGATATTGTGTATGTGGAAAAAGTTTTAGATCTTTGAGTTTATCTCATACAAAATGGGAGCAAAACCAAAAGTGTTGTGTTTATATTTTTGTTGAGTGTAAATACACAATAGCCAATGGATTTGTCTACGTGTGTGGAGAGAGGGCCACTTCACCATTGAGTACAAGTCACAGTGGTGCGTGGTGAAAGGTGCACCTGTAACAAAGCGTATGGCAGCATGATATACAACATCAAGTTTGTGGAGCAGAGTCTTTGATACCATTCTGTAAACTAAGTCTCCATAATCAAGGATGGGGAGAAGTAGTTTTTACCAAAAGCTCTCTTATTGGGCGAGTGAAAAGTGTTTTTGTGGCGGTATAAAAAGCCAATTCTCGCCTTTGCTTTGGTGAGCAGATTAATGATGTGGGTTTCAAAAACTAGAGAGTTATCAAGCCATACACCTAGATACTTATAGTGCGAGACCGTCTGAATTTCTGATCCGACCAGGGATACAATTTTACCTGGACTCTCAGGGAGCGGGAGGTTTCTGTTAAAGAACATACATTTGGTTTTTCTTGTATTTAACGTAAGTCGAAGCTCAGAAAAGGCATGTTGAAGTGAAATGAAGCTGTCTTGGAGCAAAGACAGACTAGTGTTGAAACAGGGACTATGCGCATACAGGATGGTGTCATCTGCATACAAATGCATTTGACACTGACCTGCAGCATATGTGATATTATTTATGGAAATATTGAACAGGGTGGGGCCTAGGATGGATCCTTGAGGCAGGCCTTTGTGAAGAGGTAGGGGTTCTGAGAGGAGCCCTTCAACTCTCATCGCCTGCATACGCCCAGAGCAAAAGCTTTTAAACCATGTAATGGAGTTGTCTGAAAAACCTGTCTCCTGTAGCCTATCCATCAAGATGTTTAAGTCCACAGAATCAAAAGCTTTGGCTAAGTCAACAAACATAGCCACACAGTACTCCTTATTGTCAACAGCATTGATGATATCATTGAGGACCTTCAATGAGGCAGTCAGACAGCTGTGCCTGGCTCTAAACCCAGACTGCAATGGGTTATAGATTTGGTAAGACTCCAGGTAATCTATCAGCTGTAAATTGACAATTTTTTCAAAGATTTTCGAAAGACAGGGCAAGATGGAAATTGGCCTGAGGCAGTTCATGTCACTGTTGTCTCCTCCTTTAAATAGAGGAGTGACCGCAGCAGATTTCCAATCTTTTGGAAAAACCCCAGTCTGTAAGGAAAGATCGAATAGTCTACAGATGGGGGCTGCTAAAATGTGAGCTGCTACTTTCAAAAAGAAAGGCTCTAGTGAATCGAGTCCGGCAGATTTGGAAGTGTCCAGTCTCAGCAGTTCATTGAGCACTTCAGACTCCAGGATGGGATGGATAGAGAAGACAGGTCTATCAGGGGCTGATTGGGGTTGTTTCACAGGGGTTGTGGCCTGAGATAAAAGGTCTGTATGGCCAACCTGAACAAAATGTTTATTAAAATTGTCCATCATTTTTGCCTTATCAGTGATAACCACACCATCAGCTTTGATCATGATTGGCAGACAGGGACTTATTTTCTTATTTTCCATAGACTTAATTGAACTCCAAAATTTTTTAGGGTCAGCACTACTAGCGAGTAATTGCTCTTTAAAATGAGTAACTTTTGCCCTTCTAATTGTCTGAGTGCATTTGTTTCGGACAGCTCTATAGGTCTGCCAATCTGATTGTTTATTAGAGAATTTAGCTTTTTGCCAAAGATGGTGTTTCTGACAGATGAGCTCAGCTAAATCTGGTCTAAACCAAGGACTATATTGATTTTTTTACTCTTATTTTTCTTAGGGGAGCATGTTTGTTTAAAATTGAAGTGAACAAACTTTTGAAATGTGACCAGGCAACTTCAACATCAGGGATAAAGTCAATGCTGCACCAAATAACTTGGGATAGATCATGTAGGAAGGCCTGCTTGTCAAAATGTTTTGTTAGCCGTTTGAATATAATCAGAGGTGGGGTTTGTGGAGTAATGCTCTTGCGAACACAGGCTATGATACAGTGATCACTTAGACTTTGACAGAATACACATGAGACATATTTATCAGGTCTGTTAGTAAGTATAACATCAATCAGTGTCCCAATGTTCATAGACCTGGAGTTATACCTGGTGGGGCTTGACACAATCTGGGACAAGCCAAGTGCATCTAATTGTAACTGCACTGATGGTAGAGGGTTAAGCATGTCCCAGTTCAGGTCCCCAAGCAAGATGAATTCTGAAGTAACATAAGGAGCAATGAGCTCACTGATAGCAGGGAGAGCACAGGCAGGTGCTGAGGGTGGTCTGTAGCAACCAGCAACAATGATAGAGAAGTTTGTAGACAGGTTAACCTTCATGATGACCAACTCAAATTGCTTTGCAACAGATTTAGATGTTAACACTGAGCAGTGTAAATTTGCCTTGGAATAAATGGCTACTCCACCCCCCTTGGAACTTCTGTCCTGGCGAAATATATTATATCCAGGGATAGCGACTGCAGAATCAGGGGTGGATTTTTTGAGCCATGTCTCAGAGATAACCAGAACATCAGGGTTTGAAGTGTGGACATAAGCAGTCAACTCAGCCATTTTTGGGATCAGGCTGCGGGTGTTTAGATGTAAAACACCTAGGTGCTTTCTAGTGCAGAAGGAGTCAAAAGTTAATTGATGTTCACTGGGGGGTCTGAATGTAGAGACATTAGTCAGCAAACTGTGATCAGGACCTGGATTAGGTTGAATGTTTCCTGAAATAAGCAGCAGAAGGGCAATGAGGCACCTCTGCTTGAACAGTCTGTAAGTGACATCCACCTTGGTCTGATGTCCAGCAGAGAGGTGGAGTGGTGATAAAATGCACTCCTTCAAAACCAGAATACTTATGTGTGGAAGCAGAGTTGGGGAGTCATAGCTGATTGGAGGCGGTGTGGATGACAATGATGCCGGATCCCAATCAGCTGGACGCGTCCCCCTGGTAGGCAACATAGGCGCAGCACCAAGCACGCTGCAGTAGGGGGAACGCTCAAAGCAGACTGTCAGTAAACACAGCAGGGCGAGATGCACAGGAAAAAACAGCCCCATAGTCCGCGAAGGATCCGCTGGTCCCGCTGCGTGTTGGCTCCGGATCCGCCCCATGATAAAATCCAGCCCGTGATTTTTCCACTATGAGGAGCCAGCTGAGCGGTGATGCGGTGAGCCGCTGACAGCAGGTGGAGAGCAGCTAGCAGCAGGGCAAGCAGGCCGAGGTGGAGGACAGCTAGCAGCAGGGCAGGCAAGCCCAGGTGGAAAGCAGCTAGCAGCAGGGTGGGCAGGCTCAGGTGGAAAGCAGCTAGCAGCAGGGCGGGCAGCTAGAAAGCTGCCTAGCTAGCCAGGTAGAGTCAGCAATTATGGTAGGGAAATTGCAATCACAAAATAGCAGCCAGCCAAGTGTGGAACAGTTAGCAGGCAAGCCCAGGTGGAGAGCAGCTAGCAGCAGGGCATACAGGCCCAGGTGTAAAGCAGCTAGCAGCCAGGCCCAGGTGGAGAGCAGTTAGCAGACAGGCCCAGGTGGAGAAAAGCTAGCAGGCAGGCCCAGGTGGAGAGCAGCTAGCAGGCAGGCCCAGGTGGACAGCAGCTAGCAGCAGGGCATACAGGCCCAGGTGTAAAGCAGCTAGCAGCCAGGCCCAGGTGGACAGCAGCTAGCAGCAGGGCATACAGGCCCAGGTGTAAAGCAGCTAGCAGCCAGGCCCAGGTGGATAGCAGTTAGCAGACAGGCCCAGGTGGAGAAAAGCTAGCAGACAGGCCCAGGTGGAGAAAAGCTAGCAGACAGGCCCAGGTGGACAGCAGCTAGCAGGCAGGCCCATCCCATTTGTTTGTTTTCACTCCACACCACTGCATCTGCCATTGTGTCTTTGGCTCTCACTCTGATTCTTTCTGCTTTGTGTTTCTATTCACTCATGTTCTTGGCACACGTTTACTTGTCTTTGTCTTTTTCATCGCTCCACTTGTGTATTCCTTCCTCACTATCTTGCACCATGCATAATCTTTGTTCACTGGCCACGCCCCCTTTTCTAAAATGTTCTCCTGCACGTGTTCCTTGTTAACCAATCACCACCTGCTTGCTTAAGCCACTCCCAGTCACCACTCCTTGCTCATTTGCTGAACTTGTTTCACGCAGCTCTTTGCCTCAGTCCTGTTTTGCTCAGCCGTGTTTTGACTCAGTTCTGTCTACCGGATCCTGCCTTCTTGCTTCTGCTCTGAAAACCCAGTTTGCTCGTTGATTGAACCCTGCTCGTTTTTGACCATGCCTGTAGTTCCGCCCCTGCCTGTTACCTTTGCTCCGTGGACTGCTTACCTGTATACTCAACCATTGCTTGCATTAAAGAACCTGCCTTTTACTTTTACATCTCGCCTGAGAGTCTGCATTTGTGTCCAGCCTCTGTCTGTGCTTCGCTACCACTCAGCCTGATACGGTCACCGCCCTCACAGGTGGAAAAGAAAGGATGAAGTCAGTATTACGAGACAGAACTGGTCATACTTTCTTGAACAGTACTCTCTTCCTCCTCAGAAAGCATCAGGATGGACTGTTTGGAATGTCCACAGCCAGAGACAGTGCAGCATGTTCTCATGTATTGTAATAACCTTTCCAGAGAAAGGCAAGAATTTAGAATAGGCCTGAAAGACATTTCTGTAGGAAATATTTTAGAGATGGGGTCGAGTGGGGAGGGGGAAGTGTTGCTTTTTTTAAATACTTGATAGACACTGGACTTACGAGGTCTGTGAGAAAAGTATCCGACCTTTTTATTTTATGCAAAAAATATATGGATTTGATTCATATGTTTTTACATCAGCAAAGCTTGAACCTTTGTGCGCATGCGTGAGTTTTGTCACGCCTGTCGGTTGCGTCGCCTGTGGGCAGGCTTTGAGTGAGTACTGGTCCACCCCTCTCGTCGTTTTTTCATTGCGAGGAAATGGCGGAATGATTTGGGCTTTGTTCCATCAGACTTTTTTCAGAAACTGTTAGAGACAGGCTGTTGTGTGGGCCGCTGAAGAGGAGGTACTGTTGGCCCACTACCACCAGAGGGCGCCCTGCTTGGAGTGCGGGCTCCAAGCACGAGAGGGCGCCAGACCCAGAGGAAGTGACAGCTGTCACTCATTACTCCAGCTGTCACTCATCTACACCACCATATAAGCCGGACTGCAACTCCACCTCCCCGCCGACAAATCGACTACCAGAACCAAGGTAATTTCTCTGCTGACTTTAAACTGTGACTTACGTCTGTTTGCAGCCGTATTCCTGTGAAGACCCAGAAGAGGGACAAACAGGAGCTGCACGAGTGTGTGTGATTTGGAGGTGGAGGTGCTCCCACCTAACGGTATCTGGACTATGTATTACTGAGTGTGCGGACTCACACTCACACATCATATTTCTGTTTTCTGCCAGCAGTACCAGGGTCGACAGTCGAAGACAGAGGCCACCTGGGGACTCGGGACTTGGCGGCTCCGGTGTTCTTCAGGCCGTTGGTGGTGGAAGCCGTGTGGGACGCGGCTTCTCTCTCGTCGGGCGTCTTCTATCTTCGAGCCTGCCCACACTTCACCTGGTGTTTATTGACTGTGAGATTAAGACACGTTTCGTTGTGTAATATCACAACATTACATTGTTACCTTTTGGCTTACTCTTTGTCCGTTCATTTGCGCCCCCTGTTGTGGGTCCGTGCTACGACACCTTCACAACAGGATTTCTCGGCCATCGTCATGGACTCCGAGGGGCGTCAACTCCAGCTTGAACGGCCAATGGAAGAGCCAGGAGCGCAGGCGTCAGCGGGAGGCAGGTTGAGTGAGCTGCAGCAGATCTTAACCGCCTTCAAGGCCCGGTTAGAATTAGTGACCGAGCAGAGTGTCCTCCTTAATCGGAGGGTGGAGGCTCTCACCGCCAGGGTGGAAGCACGCAATCAGGGCGCTGCTGCAGCCACTCCTCTGGCTGGTCCTGGGCCCGTATTAGACGTTCCACTGGTCGTTCAACGAACCCCCCCACCGTCCCCTGAAGCATACATAAGCCCTCCGGAACCGTACGGGGGCTGTGTCGAGACGTGCGCGGACTTCCTCATGCAGTGTTCGCTCGTCTTTTCACAGCGCCCCGTCATGTACGCATCAGACGCTAGCCGGGTGGCTTATGTTATTAATTTGCTTCGAGGAGAGGCACGCGCATGGGCTACGGCGCTTTGGGAGCAGAATTCACGGCTCCTAACGTCTTATGCTGGGTTTGTACGGGAATTCAAACAAGTGTTTGATCATCCCAACAGAGGCGAGACCGCTTCGAACGTGCTGCTGTCGATGAGACAGGGGCGTCGTAGCGCAGCCGAGTATGCAGTCGGCTTCCGCATCGCGGCAGCGAGGTCCGGCTGGAATAACGTTGCGCTCCGCGCCGCCTTTGTAAATGGACTGTCCCCGGTCCTCAAGGAGCACCTACTGGCCAAGGAGGAACCGCGGGAATTTGACGGGCTGATCGATTTGGTTATACGTTTAGACAACCGTTTAAGCGAGCATCATCGGGAGCAGGCCGGGAGGCATGACCGGGCACTAGTCGTCCCTCCCCCTTCCGGTTCCGACAAGGTGACGTTGTCCCCACACTTCACTGCCAGAGAGCTCCGTGTGGCTACAGCTCCCACTGCTGAGGAGGCTAGGGACACGAGTAGGGCTAAATTAAAATCAAACATCAGACAAAGGAGGCTGGCCCACGGGGAATGTTTCGTCTGCGGCTCTTGCGAGCACATGCAGAGGGACTGCCCTAAAACGGTCAAACAACAACGCCCGTCCTTAGAAACTGGGCTAAGGGTGGGTCATAACACGCACGCGGGAAAACCCCGCAAATCTGCACGACTCCCAGTAACAATCCTTTGTGGGGATTTAACCCTTCATGCCCCAGCACTGATAGACACAGGGTCTGAAGGGAATCTGCTGGACAGCAGATGGGTAAGGAAGTAGGGCTCCCTCTGGTGGCTCTGCCGGCACCATTGCAGGTGCGAGCACTAGATGGCACCCTGCTTCCATTAATCACACATCAGACACAACCAGTGACTTTGGTTGTGTCTGGGAATCACAGGGAGGAGATAGTGTTCCATGTAACACCTTCTACCTCCCGAGTGATTTTGGGCTTTCCATGGATGGTGAAGCACAATCCCCGGATTGATTGGCCGTCTGGGGTTGTGACGCAGTGGAGCGAAACCTGCCACCGGGAGTGCTTAGGATCCTCGGTTCCTCCCGGCACTACGGCTAATGAGGAGGTCAAAGTTCCCCCCAATCTATCGGCGGTGCCAAAGGAGTACCACGATCTTGCTGACGTTTTCAGCAAAGATCTGGCACTCACTCTTCCCCCGCACCGACCGTATGATTGTGCCATCGATTTGGTCCCGGGCGCTGAGTACCCGTCCAGCAGGCTGTACAACCTCTCACGTCCGGAACGCGAATCAATGGAGACCTACATCCGGGACTCCTTAGCTGCCGGGCTGATCCGGAACTCCACCTCCCCGATGGGTGCTGGTTTCTTTTTTGTGGGCAAGAAAGACGGCGGACTCCGTCCATGCATCGATTACAGAGGGCTGAACGAGATCACGGTTCGCAACCGATACCCGTTACCTCTGTTAGATTCAGTGTTCACGCCCCTGCATGGAGCCCAAATTTTCACAAAATTGGATCTTAGAAACGCGTACCACCTGGTTCGGATCCGGAAGGGAGACGAATGGAAGACGGCATTCAACACCCCGTTAGGTCATTTTGAGTACCAGGTCATGCCGTTCGGCCTCACTAACGCCCCCGCGACGTTCCAAGCTTTGGTTAACGACGTCTTGCGGGACTTCCTGCATCGGTTCGTCTTCGTATATCTGGACGATATACTCATCTTTTCCCCGGACCCTGAGACCCATGTCCAGCATGTACGTCAGGTCCTACAGCGGTTGTTGGAGAACCGGCTGTTTGTGAAGGGCGAGAAGTGCGAGTTCCACCGCACTTCTTTGTCCTTCCTGGGGTTCATCATCTCCTCCAACTCCGTCGCCTCTGATCCGGCTAAGGTTGCGGCGGTGAGAGATTGGCCCCAACCAACAAGCCGCAGGAAACTACAGCAGTTCCTAGGCTTTGCAAATTTCTACAGGAGGTTCATTAAGGGGTACAGTCAGGTAGCTAGCCCCCTGACTGCCCTGACCTCCACCAAGGTCCCCTTCGCCTGGTCGGATCGGTGCGAAGCCGCGTTCCAGGAGTTGAAACGCCGGTTCTCGACTGCACCAATTCTGGTGCAGCCTGATCCTGATCGCCAGTACATAGTAGAGGTGGACGCCTCTGACTCAGGGATAGGAGCTGTGCTGTCCCAGAGCGTGGAGGCGGATAAAGTCCTCCATCCTTGTGCCTTTTATTCCCGCAGGTTGACCCCAGCTGAACGGAACTATGACGTCGGCAATCGGGAACTTCTTGCGGTGAAGGAGGCTCTTGAAGAGTGGAGACACCTGCTGGAGGGGGCATCGTTGCCCTTCACGGTTTTCACTGACCATCGGAACCTGGAGTACATCCGGACCGCCAAACGGCTGAACCCCAGGCAAGCCCGCTGGTCTCTGTTCTTCGGGCGCTTTGACTTCCGGATCACGTATCGCCCCGGGACCAAGAACCAAAAACCAGATGCATTGTCCCGGGTGCACGAAGAAGAAGCCAAAGCGGGGCTGTCGAACCCCACCGAGACCATCATCCCCGAGTCCACTGTCGTGGCCACCCTCACCTGGGACGTGGAGGAGACCGTCCGGGAGGCCCTGACAAGGAGCCCGGACCCGGGGACTGGCCCCAAGAACAAACTGTACGTCCCACCAGAGGCAAGAGCTGCCGTATTGGACTTCTGTCACGGGTCCAAGCTCTCCTGTCATCCCGGAGTGCGTAGGACCGTGGCAGTAGTCCAGCAGCGCTTCTGGTGGGCGTCCCTGGAAACCGACGTCCGGGACTACGTCCAGGCCTGTACCATCTGCGCCAGGGGCAAGGCAGACCATCGGAGGACGACGGGACTCCTCCAACCCCTGCCAGTGCCTCATCGCCCCTGGTCTCACATCGGCCTGGACTTCATCACGGGCCTCCCGCCGTCCCAGGGCAACACCGTTATTCTCACGATAGTGGACCGGTTCTCCAAGGCGGCCCACTTCGTGGCCCTCCCGAAGCTCCCAACAGCCCAGGAGACGGCAGACCTCCTGGTCCACCACGTCATGCGGCTGCATGGGATACCATCGGACATTGTATCAGATCGTGGTCCCCAGTTCTCTTCGCAGGTGTGGAGGAGTTTCTGTAAGGAGCTGGGGGCCACCGTGAGTCTCTCGTCCGGGTACCACCCCCAGACCAACGGCCAGGCAGAGCGGGCTAACCAGGAGTTGGAACAGGCCCTTCACTGCGTCACCTCCGCGCACCCGGCGGCCTGGAGTCACCATCTGGCCTGGATCGAGTATGCCCATAACAGCCAAGTCTCGTCTGCTACCGGCCTCTCCCCTTTTGAGGCATGTTTGGGGTTCCAGCCCCCATTGTTCCCGCTGGCGGAGGGAGAGGTCGGTGTGCCCTCGGTCCAGGCCCACCTCAGGAGGTGCCGCCGGGTGTGGCGGACCGCCCGCTCTGCCCTGTTAAAGGCCCGGACGAGGGCCAAGACCCATGCGGACCGCCGACGTTCCCCGGCCCCCACGTACCAGCCCGGGCAGGAGGTGTGGCTGTCAACAAAGGACATCCCCCTCTGTGTGGACTCACCCAAATTAAAGGACAGGTACATCGGACCATTCCCCATCCTCAAGATCATCAACCCGGCCGCAGTGAAGCTCCGACTCCCGGCTTCACTGCGGATCCACCCTGTCTTCCACGTGTCCCGTATTAAGCCACACCACACCTCACCCCTCTGTGCACCTGGACCTACGCCGCCTCCTGCCCGGCTCATCGACGGGGAGCCTGCTTGGACGGTCCGCAGGCTCCTGGACGTCCGTCGTAAGGGCCGGGGGTTCCAATATTTGGTGGACTGGGAGGGGTATGGACCTGAAGAACGCTCCTGGGTGAAGAGGAGCTTCATCCTGGACCCGGCCCTCCTGGCCGATTTCTACAGACGACACCCGGACAAGCCTGGTCGGGCGCCAGGAGGCGCCCGTTGAGGGGGGGGTCCTGTTGTGTGGGCCGCTGAAGAGGAGGTACTGCTGGCCCACTACCACCAGAGGGCGCCCTGCTTGGAGTGCGGGCTCCAAGCACGAGAGGGCGCCAGACCCAGAGGAAGTGACAGCTGTCACTCATTACTCCAGCTGTCACTCATCTACACCACCATATAAGCCGGACTGCAACTCCACCTCCCCGCCGAGAAATCGACTACCAGAACCAAGGTAATTTCTCTGCTGACTTTAAACTGTGACTTACGTCTGTTTGCAGCCGTATTCCTGTGAAGACCCAGAAGAGGGACAAACAGGAGCTGCACGAGTGTGTGTAATTTGGAGGTGGAGGTGCTCCCACCTAACGGTATCTGGACTATGTATTACTGAGTGTGCGGACTCACACTCACACATCATATTTCTGCTTTCTGCCAGCAGTACCAGGGTCGACAGTCGAAGACAGAGGCCACCTGGGGACTCGGGACTTGGCGGCTCCGGTGTTCTTCAGGCCGTTGGTGGTGGAAGCCGTGTGGGACGCGGCTTCTCTCTCGTCGGGCGTCTTCTATCTTCGAGCCTGCCCACACTTCACCTGGTGTTTATTGACTGTGAGATTAAGACACGTTTCGTTGTGTAATATCACAACATTACATTGTTACCTTTTGGCTTACTCTTTGTCCGTTCATTTGCGCCCCCTGTTGTGGGTCCGTGCTACGACACCTTCACAACACAGGCAGCTGGAAACCATTCGGAAAATTCACATGGCTTTCGGTGACAATTTTATGGGCTTCACAGAGATTAAGGAGTGTTACTACCGCTTTAAGGACGACCCACAATGGCGCACGGCGCGCCGCGCTCCGAGCCGCGATCGACAGGCTGAAACGACCATTTCATTTCTAAACAGATGGCTCTGTGGATCCGGGACCATCGTGTGCAATTTCTCTGGTTATCACAAGAGCTGGACATCGGCCATTTTCCGGCAGATTTCACTTTTAACAAGAGATTTTGTCATGGAAAGCCGCGGGGAGGCTTCACGCGTCACGACTTATTCGCTGATGGAGCGAGACAAAGAACACCTCCGTTTTGGAGTGTCAGAGAACAAGTTGGGATATGCCTATCTTGGCTTTCAGTGGCTTACCAGTCGAGTGAGTATAAGAGAAATTGTGGAGAGCTGGACATGTCCCAACTTGTCCTCTGACACTCCAAAACGGATGTGTTCTTTCTCTCGCTCCATCAGCGAATCCGTCGTGACGCGCGAAGCCTCCGCGCGGCTTTCCATGACAAAATCTCTTGTTAAAAGTGAAATCTGCCGGAAAATGGCTGATGTACAGCTCTTATGATAACCAGAGAAATTGCACATGACGGTCCCGGATCCATACAGCCATCCATTTAGAAATGAAATGGTCGTTTCAGCCTGTCGATCGCGGCTCGGAGCGCGGCTCGCTGTGCGGCTTGCTGTGCGCCATTGTGGGCCATCCTTAAAGCGGTAGTAACACTCCCTAATCTCTGTGAAGCCCATAAAATTTTCACCGAAAGCCATGTGAATTTTCCGAATGGTTTCCAGCTGCCTGTCTCTAACAGTTTCTGAAAAAATTCTGATGGAAAAAAGCCCAAATCATTCCGCCATTTCCTCGCAATGAAAAAACGACGAGAGGGGTGGACCAGTGCTCACTCAAAGCCTGCCCACAGGTGAATGACGCAACCGACAGGCATGAAAAAACTCACGCATGCGCACGAAGGTTCAAGCTTGGCTGACGTAAAAACATATGAATCAAATCCATATATTTTTGCATAAAATAAAAAGGTCGGATACTTTTCTCACAGACCTCGCATTGAGGATTTTGTACTGCTTTCATGGACTGATGTAGAAGGTGGCAGCAATGCATCAATAAGGATGCCGGCTGCCGTTAAATGCCATAGAAGAAGCAGCAGGGGCGTGGTGGGAGAAGAAGAAACAAGCAGTGCAGATTGGTACGGGTTAACTCAGAAACATAAAAAGCAAAAATGCTACAGTAGTTTGTCTGCTGGTGATTCTGATTCAGACAATAACAGCAGTGTAAAGCGAGACAAAGAGGAGCTGAAGGTAAAACTGCAGATTGTTTCTCCCGGCTCAATCAACCCTTTGAAGCTAACTAAAGCTTTATATGAAAAAGTAGGAATCATAAACATCAAACTGCTTCGGGATGGGCAGTGATTACGTGTAGTGATTCCAAACAAGGAGACAGTTTGAGTAAACTGATGGTTTTGGCGGAAAAAAGGTGAAGTGTTCTGAGTGGGAACGAAAGAAGCTAGTGGGACGAGTGATCACAGGGTTTTCAATGGACATAACGAGTGAGGAGATTCTGAACCATGTAACGGGATCCAAGACAGTGAAAGCTAAAAGACTGATGTACACCAGAGACAGAGTTAAGAAAGAGAGTCTGTCCATCTTGTTACTTTTTGAGAAGATATTACCAACGAAAATCAAGGTCGGGTTCATGTGTTTCCCAGTTCGACCGTATGTTCAACCACCCCTCAGGTGCTTTAGGTGTCAGAGATTTGGTCATGTGGCAGCTATGCATCGTGGTAAGGCAAGGTGTGGTAAATGTGGGAGTGAGGACCATGAGTATGGACAGTGTCCTGAAGGGGCAAAGGTTAGATGCTGCAACTGTGGAGGAGAGCGCAGCGCTGCTTATAAAGGGTGTGAGGCACTCAAACAGGCAGCTGAGGTACAGAGAGTCCGGGTGGAGGAGAAGCTCTCCTACGCTGAGGCTCTCAAGAAAGCTGGTAAACAAAGGGACAATGTGATAGCATCACAAATGCCTGAACAGAGTTGCAATCTGACTTCTCATAATTCAAGGCAGGACAAGTGTTTCAGTGGATCATGTGAAAATTCTGGGGTTGCTGCCAGAAGTGATTAACTGTTCAGCCCAGACATCCAGCAGAACAGAGAGGATTAAAATCACTATTAAGGTAGCACAAAAATACGAGGGCTGTCAATAAAGTAACGGTCCTTTTTATTTTTTTCAAAAACTATATGGATTTCATTCATATGTTTTTACATCAGACATGCTTGAACCCTCGTGCGCATGCGTGAGTTTTTCCACGCCTGTCGGTGACGTCATTCGCCTGTGAGCACTCCTTGTGGGAGGAGTCGTCCAGCCCCTCGTCGGAATTCCTTTGTCTGAGAAGTTTCTGAGAGACTGGCGCGTTGTTTGATCAAAATTTTTTCTAAACCTGTGAGACACATCGAAGTGGACACGGTTCGAAAAATTAAGCTGGTTTTCAGTGAAAATTTTAACGGCTGATGAGAGATTTTGAGGTGATACTGTCGCTTTAAGGACTTCCCACGGTGCGAGACGTCGCTCAGCGCTCTCAGCCGCCGTCGTCAGCCTGTTCAAGCTGAAAACCTCCACATTTCAGGCTCTATTGATCCAGGACGTCGTGAGAGAACAGAGAAGTTTCAGAAGAAGTCGGTTTCAGCATTTTATCCGGATATTCCACTGTTAAAGGAGATTTTTTTAATGAAAGACGTGCGGATGGGTCCGCGCGTCGGGACGCAGCCGACGCGGTGCGGCGGCACAGGAAAAACACCTCCGTGTTGATAACCATTTGTAAAATCCAGGCGGCTTTTGATGGCTTTCAGTGGAGTGAGTATATGAGAAATTGTTTAACAGGCAGGACATGTTCCAACTTGTCCTTAAGGCTTTCAACGGAGGTGTTTTTCCTGTGGCGGAGCGTCGCGGCGGCTGCGTCCCGACGCGCGGACCCGTCCGCACGTCTTTCATTAAAAAAATCTCCTTTAACAGTGGAATATCCGGATAAAATGCTGAAACCGACTTCTTCTGAAACTTCTCTGTTCTCTCACGACGTCCTGGATCAATAGAACCTGAAATGTGGAGGTTTTCAGCTTGAACAGGCTGACGACAGCGGCTGAGAGCGCAGCGCGACGTCTCGCACCGTGGGAAGTCCTTAAAGCGACAGAATCACCTCAAAATCTCTCATCAGCCGTTAAAATTTTCACTGAAAACCAGCTTAATTTTTCGAACCGTGTCCACTTCGATGTGTCTCACAGGTTTAGAAAACATTTTGATCAAACAAAGCGCCAGTCTCTCAGCAACTTCTCAGGCAAAGGAATTCCGACGAGGGGCTGGACGACTCCTCCCACAAGGCGTGCTCACAGGCGAATGACGTCACCGACAGGCGTGGAAAAACTCACGCATGCGCACGAGGGTTCAAGCATGTCTGACGTAAAAACATATGAATGAAATCCATATAGTTTTTGAAAAAAATAAAAAGGACCGTTACTTTATTGACAGCCCTCGTACCTTGATTCAAGGGAAATAACAGTAGAGGAAATAAATGAGATTCTTACAGCAGGAATACAAGACACACAGGCATCATGTGGAGGATCATAATCATTTTTACTATTTTACAATGGAACACCTGAAGCCTTTGTTCGAATGGGCAGGAATTTAATGAATTTATTGAAGACAGGAATGAGAAACCAAATGTAATCTGTGTACAAGAAACTTGGCTTAGGCCACATTTAGATTTTGTTATTTCCGGTTATGTAGCCGTGCATAGGGATCAGGAAATGGTCCTGGTAGGGGAGTAGCTACCTTTGTTCAATGGGGGCTGGTTATAGGGTTATCAAAGTAAGCAGGGAAGCCGAGGGAGTTTTAGTTGATGTATGAATGGGTAATGCTAATTTATGGATAGTGAACTTTTATAACCCCTGTGAGAGGCTGGAAAAAGAGGTGTCTGAAAATTTAACTGGTGATGAAAGTCATAAGACGGTTTGGTGTGGGGATCTTAATGCGCATAGCACCCTGTGGGGTAGTGCTAAAAAAAACTTTGCAAATATTTGCACAAAAACAAAGTTTATCAGTTTGAACATTAAATATCTTAAAATATTTAATTAAATATCTTGTCTTTGTGGTGTATTCAATTGAATATAGGTTGAAGAGGATTTGCAAATCATTGTATTCTGTTTTGTTTACATTTTACACAACATCCCAACTTCATTGGAATTGGGGTTCTAATAATGAAATTGAGCAGTAATGAAGACAAGGCAGAAGCTTTGGCAAAAATGTTTGTCGCTCAGATAACCTGACTCCAGAAGCACAAGCTTGGAGGGATGAAATGCCAAGGTGTCATCCCAGTATTTTAGAGAACCCTTGACATAGAAAAGGCGTATGATATGTTGTGGCGAGTTAATCTGTATGGGCAGACAGTTAAGCAGGTTCAAACTGTACGGTTTTTGGGTGTGTGGATGGATTGTAAAATGACATTTGGTGAGCATATCCAGAGGGTTGTCATGTGATGTAAAAAGGCGGTAAATATAATGAGGTGTTTAGCAGGAAGTAGCTGGGGAGTTAGCATGGAGTCTCTCAAACAAATCTATACTGCCATAATAAGCTCTGCATTAGATTATGCATGTATTGTGTATAGCTCAGCTAAAAAAGCTCATCTACAAAAGCTTGAGGTGATGCAAGCTCAGGACCTCCGGGTATGTTGTGGAGCATTTAAAACATCCTCAATTCCAGCTCTTCAGGTATAGGTTAGAGAATTACCTTTGACCTTTAGGTGTCTCCAGTTGTCGATAGGGCATTGGACGAATTTACAGGATTACAGTCAGACACTTCCAACCAGATTAGTTTTGAACACCTACTGGGAGCATGGTAAAATTACATAATATACTCAACAAAAATATAAACGCAACACTTTTGGTTTTGCTCCCATTTTGTATGAGATGAACTCAAAGATCTAAAACTTTTTCCACATACACAATATCACCATTTCCCTCAAATATTGTTCACAAATCAGTCTAAATCTGTGATAGTGAGCACTTCTCCTTTGCTGAGATAATCCATCCCACCTCACAGGTGTGCCATATCAAGATGCTGATTAGACACCATGATTAGTGCACAGGTGTGCCTTAGACTGCCCACAATAAAAGGCCACTCTGAAAGGTGCAGTTTTATCACACAGCACAATGCCACAGATGTCGCAAGATTTGAGGGAGCATGCAATTGGCATGCTGACAGCAGGAATGTCAACCAGAGCTGTTGCTCATGTATTAAATGTTCATTTCTCTACCATAAGCCGTCTCCAAAGGTGTTTCAGAGAATTTGGCAGTACATCCAACCAGCCTCACAACCGCAGACCACGTGTAACCACACCAGCCCAGGACCTCCACATCCAGCATGTTCACCTCCAAGATCGTCTGAGACCAGCCACTCGGACAGCTGCTGAAACAATCGGTTTGCATAACCAAAGAATTTCTGCACAAACTGTCAATAACCGTCTCAGGGAAGCTCATCTGCATGCTCGTCGTCCTCATCGGGGTCTCGACCTGACTCCAGTTCGTCGTCGTAACCAACTTGAGTGGGCAAATGCTCACATTCGTTGGCGTTTGGCATGTTGGAGAGGTGTTCTCAGTCACGGATGAATCCCGGTTCACACTGTTCAGGGCAGATGGCAGACAGCGTGTGTGGCGTCGTGTGGGTGAGTGGTTTTCTGATGTCAATGTTGTGGATCGAGTGGCCCATGGTGGCGGTGGGGTTATGGTATGGGCAGGCGTCTGTTATGGACGAAGAACACAGGTGCATTTTATTGATGGCATTTTGAATGCACAGAGATACCGTGACGAGATCCTGAGGTCCATTGTTGTGCCATACATCCAAGAACATCACCTCATGTTGCAGCAGGATAATGCATGGCCCCATGCTGCAAGGATCTGTACACAATTCTTGGAAGCTGAAAATGTCCCAGTTCTTGCATGGCCGGCATACTCACCGGACATGTCACCCATTGAGCATGTTTGGGATGCTCTGGACCGGCGTATACGACAGCATGTACCAGTTCCTGCCAATATCCAGCAACTTCGCACAGCCATTGAAGAGGAGTGGACCAACATTCCACAGGCCACAATTGACAACCTGATCAACTCTATGCGAGGGAGATGTGTTGCACTGCATGAGGCAAATGGTGGTCACACCAGATACTGACTGGTATCCCCCCCCCCCCCCAATAAAACAAAACTGCACCTTTCAGAGTGGCCTTTTATTGTGGGCAGTCTAAGGCACACCTGTGCACTAATCATGGTGTCTAATCAGCATCTTGATATGGCACACCTGTGAGGTGGGATGGATTATCTCAGCAAAGGAGAAGTGCTCACTATCACAAATTTAGACTGGTTTGTGAACAATATTTGAGGGAAATGGTGATATTGTGTATGTGGAAAAAGTTTTAGATCTTTGAGTTCATCTCATACAAAATGGGAGCAAAACCAAAAGTGTTGCGTTTATATTTTTGTTGAGTGTAGTTTTGGCTGGGTAGGAAACTCTCAGGCTCAGAAACTAGGCTTGTCTAGCTTAACACACAACTGCATAGTACCATTGTCTATTATTCCCCCTTGGCTCTTTCCTATGCCTCAGGTAGATTTTGAGATGAAGAAACTGACAAAGAACAGTAGCAAGTATGATGGGATGGAGGGTCTAGTTCAGCGATACCTTGATGTGAAATATAGGACGTGATTCATGTGTTTACTGATGGATCAAAAGATCCAGTCACAGGAAAGACGGTGGCGGCAGTTTATATTCCCCAGTTTTGTAAGTCTATTGTAAAAAGACTTTTCGATCATTTAGCTGTCTTTTTGGTGGAACTGTTAGCGATCCTGTTTGCAGTGTAGTGGGTAGAGGAGATTAAGTTCAGTTGTCAGGTCATATGTTTAGTTTCAATGGCAGCATTAATCAGCATCTCAAATGGCAAATCTGTTTGCAGGCCAGACCTGATCAATGACATTTTTCAAAGCCTATTTAAGCTACAGCAACAGAATATTTCCATATGTTTCATGTGGCTTCAATCTCATTCTGGAATTGAGGGTAAAGAAGCAGTAGATCAGCTGGCCAAAGCAGCTCTGTAATCAGACATGAATCATTGTTCCACTTAGCAAATTTGAGGAAAAAACAATTGTGAAGACAGAAATAAACAGAGGATGACAAAAGCAGTGGTACAGGGAATCTAAGGGTCGGTTTTTATATAAAATTCGGGGACAGGTTGGATCAAGGAAGCAGGAGAGATGGAGTCACAGTGAAGAAGAAATAATCACATGACTACGTATAGGTCGCACAGGTTTAAATCACACTCTCAACATCAATGGAAAACATGAAACCGGTCAGGTGCAGCAGGAGGGAGACGGTGGAGCACGTGTTATTGGAGTGTCAAGAATATAACAGACAGAGAAGAATTTTACGAGACGATGTCACGAGGACAGAGCAGTTTAACGCTTCAAGGATTACTTTCCTTTTCTACAATTACACCACCTGCTTAGAGGCATGTACTGACATATCTAAAGGAAACAGGGTTATTCAAGAGAATTTAGTACCGGGGTGTTTTTTTTCTTTGTTTGTTTTTACTCCCCTCCCTCATCTCCACAAATCCTCATTAGTATAACGTACATCAGAATCCAGTAATGCTCCACTCCTAACCAGTTGGCGGTATTGCACCGTGTTGGCTTGCAAGCCGCCAATAAAATCCGAAGAAGAAGAAGAAGAAGAAGAAGAATCAGCATCAACATCAGCATCAGGAGACGAAGAAGAAGCAGCGCTTGCGCAGTTGCTATTTGCGTCACGTGACCTGGTGTTTCTGTTCAGCTCGGTGAGTGTCTGTGCAATGTTTTATGTTTTACACTCTTCTTCAAGTATATGTGGTACTGTGACAAAAATGTTCCTCCCAATAAAAGTAGTAATACGTTGAGTCTCCACAGTTGAGTCGTTTCTGTTTTGCACCACTACTTTGAAGCGTCATTTAGCCTTTAGCCCCCTTAGCTGTGGTACAGTAACTAAAATACACCAAACATTCTTTTGTCGCTTTACTTTATTATTCACCATTAAATAATACGTATAGTTACATTATTTAATGTATTGTGGCCTAACAAACGATAAGTTTAATTGTTGAAAGTGATCTTGGTTATTTTAGGATTCTTTAGTCCTTTTACTGTTTGGTGTTCCTGCAGACCAAAAAAAAAAAAAATCTGGATTGAGTAGCGCTTCTACTTAGAGTATGAAGCCGCATTATGTGTGGTGCAAATATTTGCCGGAAATGGATCACTTTGCCCGGTTATGGATCACGACACTCTGTGTCACTTTGGGGGCATTCCTGGCATCTGGCTGGAGCCCTTCTAACGCAGAATGATACACACTGTGCCCGAGAATGTGTTTTAAACACAAAATGATATAAATTATACTTATTAAATGAGAATTTACTTAGTTTTGAAAGGCACCATTATACGTTTTTACGAGCAAAAAAGTGTGGAGGTGAGATTTCTCCAGAATTTAAAAGTAAAAGCCCCCACATTCATGCCCATTCGTGATGTTGAGATGACCCCCAAAGTACACAACTCACAAGTACTGACACGAGGCTGCTGCTTCAGTGATGCACAACTGGCAAATTTTCACATCGGAGATAAATGCGTGCAACAATTTAACAGCAAGACATAACACACTGACATTTTCTACCCAAGTAAGTAAGTATTTTCCCACTCTAGAACCAATGACACTCACCTTTGCTACATCTTAGAGATTGTCACTTTCACACTTGCATGAATGAGTGAGTGAGAAAAAGTGCGCACACCACAGTCACCGGATTTTTTTGATTCCTCTGCTTATCACAAAGATGGCTGGATCCGGTCGAGCTTGTGGTCGTTTGTAGACAAAACATCAGCCTTTCCATTGGTACCAAGTATTAGCTTATTTGCGCTGATTACAAGAAACGACGGCGCAAATATTACAGGAGTGAGCCGGAACCGGCAATTGATCTGAAACTGGGCAAGCGACTGTATTTAATTTAAGACAAGTAGACGTAGAAAAAAGAAAGTGATTTTTTTGAAGTTTGTAGACAGTGAAATTATATAATTTAGTTCATGAATGACATAAAGGGATTAGTTGATTTTTAAAATTATTGATTAAGTGCTAACAGCAAAAGATGTGAATAATCATTTTGAAATGGTGTTTTCAAGTGATTTAAACTTTAAAAATTGGTAAATAGTTGTTTGGATGAGGGATGGGGCATGGGAAAAATTGCATCATAAAATTTGGTCACAGTTAAATCCAAAACATCTATTCGATGTTGCATGATATACGAGGTCTCTTAGAAAACTATCCGACCTTTTTATTTTTTGCAAAAACTATATGGATTTGAATCATATGCGCTTGCATCAGCCAAGCTTGAACCTTCATGCGCATGTGTGAGTTTTTTCACGCCTGTCGGTTGCGTCATTCGCCTGTGAGCAGGCTTTGAGTGAGCAGTGGTCCACCCTCCTCGTCGGATTTTCATTGCGAGGAAAATGTCTGAATGATTTGGAGCTTTGCTGCATCAAATTTTTCCAGAAACTGTGAGAGACTGTGATCCGGGATGTCGTCTGACTACCAGAGAAATGGCAGAAGATGTGCACATAGCACTTTTCGCCACATTCCACTGTTACAGGAGTTTTTGTCATGGAAAGAGGAGCGAAGGAATTTGACACGGAGCCGCTAATGGCGCGGGACAAAAGCACCTCCGTGTTTGTCTCACAGGACATGTTCTAACATGCCCAGCTCTTGCACCATTCGGAAGATTCAGACGGCTTTCGGTGGCTTTTCAGTCATGTGACTATCCAAGAAATTGTGGACGAGCTGGACATGCCACAACATGTCCTGTGAGGCTTCATCACGGCGTTGCTTTTTGTCCCGCGCCATTAGCGGCTCCGTCCCGACACGCAAATTCCTCCGCACGTCTTTTCATGACAAAAACTCCTGTAACAGTGGAATGTGGCGAAAAAGTGCTATGTGCACATCTTCTGCCATTTCTCTGGTAGTCAGACGACGTCCCGGATCAACACAGCATTCAGTTTGGAAATGATCTGGTCGTTTCAGCCTGTCCATCGCCGCTTGGAGCGCGGCGCGCCCTCCGCCATTGTGCGTTGTCTTTAAACCGGTTGTAACACTCCTTAATCTGTGTGATCAGCATAGAATCGTCCCTGAAAGCCGTCTGAATCTTCCGAATGGTTTTCACCTGGCTGTCTCTCACAGTTTCTGGAAAAATTTGATGCAGCAAAGCTCCCAATCGTTCAGACATTTTCCTCGCAATGAAAATCCGACGAGGGGGGAGGACCACTGTTCACTCAGACTGCTCACAGGTGAATGACGCAACCGACAGGCGTGAAAAAACTCACGCATGCACACGAAGGTTCAAGCTTGGCTGATGCAAGCGCACATGATTCAAATCCATATAGTTTTTGCAAAAAATAAAAAGGTCGGATAGTTTTCTAACAGACCTCGTATGTATACACACACTACCAGTCAAATGTTTGGACACTGTGTCCCATTCAAATGAATGTGAAAGTGTGTCCAAGCAGCTTGGCTGATATGAGCTGCTTGGGCGAATCAGTTGAGGTGTGTTGTTATTGTGTTATTACAGTAAATTTGTAAAGAAAAAAGGTTGATATATAATTTATTAATTTATGAATGGATGTTTTTAAAAGATGCATTAGACACAGTGTTTTACTGTAGACATTGTTGTATAAAAATTAATATTTTTGTAACATAACTGTTACTCATGGTATCAGTCTCCTTTGAAATGGTTTGTAAGGACTAAGCGGACTTGTGGGGAACCAAAGTTTTGTTTCACTTACCTTGGCTTTATTTTTTGTTTATTTGTTTTTTCTCCAAGGCCCGGTCACATGGCACTTAGTGAAGGGCAATGAAGCCTAAACAAAACAAGAAATGTGGACTTTCGTTGACTTTTGTTGGTATCGTTTAACCTTTGTGCAGCTTTGTTCCTGCAGCTGGCGCTTAGCAGGATTTTTAAACTGTTGAAAAATTTTGACAAATGCCGCTGAAAACCTCAGTTTATCTGTATTTCGTTTTGCTGTTGTTCTTGACATTTTTTTGCCATTTGCTTAGTTTATGTAACAGCGTTTAGGTTGACTTCGTTCAACCAGCTGAGTTTTCACACAGTACAGAAGCCGGTTTGTGAGCGCTTTTGTGGAGGAGCTGCAGCTCCTCTGCGGCAGAGCTGGTGTGGCGAGTGCTGGCGCGGTCATGCCGTGGTGCTGGCCGGCCAGGAAGAATTTGTCAGCCTCTCCACCAGTGCACAGCAGTCCGTGATCGTGGTGTTGTTCCAGCGCTGTGCGCACCAGAGGAGAAAGTAGCTGCACAAAAAGCCGGGCCGGAGCTGAAGCATTCTGTCCATGAACTCTGAAGGGCTTGCTGTCCTCCAGCCTGTGCAGAGAGAAATGCCTGTGGGCCCTTTCAGCATCTGACAGTTCAAAAGTATTGAGGAAGTGATCCTTTATCATTGTGTATTTGTTCGCAGCGAGAGGGCTTTGTAGGAGCATGATCAGCCTTGTTTGTTTCCGTGGAGCTGCTGAGGGCCGACACGATGGTTGATGGCTGTGTATTTGTTTCCAGCAGGGAGGCTTTGCAGGTCCGCGATCAGCCAGTGTGATCAGCTGGAGAGAAGGTGAAGCGTGCGCGTGCGTGTGTGTGTCTGATTCACGTATACAGCGCCTGTGCGTGCGTGAGGTGATCAGAAACAACAGGGTTTTGGGAAAAAAAGGCAAAGAGAGACGGCATTAGCTATTCATTTTTTTTTAATAGGAGCAAGACAGAGCGCTTCTGTTTGCAGCTGAGCCCCCTCCCAGCACCGAGTCCTGGAACGCAGAAATGCAGATACACACTGCTCCAGCAGTGGCTCCAGATGTGTTTCGTTTAAAGTGTCGAGATCAATGTTAGCTTCGGTTTAGTGTTTTACCTCTTTCGCCCCTTTTGCGCTCTTAAGTTGCATGCTATTCGGTAAAGCTCGTTTGTCCACCTTTTTCTCAATGATTTGTGACTTTTTACTTTTTTGCATTCATTCAGGAATCACTGTATGCTGTGTGACCGGGCCTCCAAACATAAGCAACGTCTCTATGGCCAAAGAGCTCTAGCTTAGTCTCATCTGACAAGTCCTGCTTTGTGAGCATCAACAATTTTTTTTTTTTTTTTTTTTTTTTTTTTTTTTTTCTTCCATTTTAAACAGGTTTCTTTTGTTTTTGGCATGACACTTTCTCAAGTTACAGCTCAAACCCTTACTGAAGCTTTTATACTGTGTGTACATTGGAAGGTAACCCTCGGTTTTAACTTGATTGTACAAGCTTTGAGCATTACAAAGTTACACAGTTGGACAGTCTGTTACACATCAGAGAATGTTTTTTAAATGAAGATGGATGTCAACGTTCACAAAAATGCTGCCATTACACAAATTGGAAAGTTATAAATGTTTTGGGTAAACTGGGTCAAAACATTTTCAGGCATGGCATGGTAATTATAGTCAGTATTGTCATTAAATGTAAATCTGAGTCACATCAAAGGAGAAGTCTTGCCTTTCTAACTTCCCTTGTTCTACAGGGATTTCAAGAGGAGGATGAATGGGAGAAATGGAGCTAGGAGGAAAACCAACAGGCTGCAGCAGGGCAATGACATGGCGGCATTGGACCCTGAGATTGCAACTGAGATCAGAGATCTTTTTTGTAAAGTTCGAAACTACTCCAAACCGTCAAATGGGGAGTGGTGTATCCCCAATCCAAATGATGCTCTCAGATACCCTACGAAGGAACACTGCCCTCTGCAGGCCCTGAAGCTCTCTCTGAATGCTGTGAAGAACCAGCTTAGTGACAAGAATGTCCAGATCTGGCATCAGCACACCAACTCCACCAATCGTGCTGGGAAGGTTATTGCTACTGTACGTTCTGCTGCCAATGCAGAGATCTGTACTCAGGCCTGGTGCAAGTTCTACGAGATACTTGGAAATTTCAACCTTCTTCCAGAGGAAGCACTTCAATGTGGTGAGCTGAACACTGTTCATTTGTGTGAAGCTCCAGGGGCTTTTATAACTGCTCTAAACCACTTCATCAAAAATAGTGAATCTACACGTTACTGTGACTGGAGTTGGGCCGCCAATACTCTGAACCCTTACCATGAGGCCAACAGTGGGAGCAGCACCATTGCAGATGATCGGTTAATTGCAAACACACTGCCATGGTGGTTCTTTGGCTCAGACAACACGGGCGATATCATGATTCAGAAACACTTGCTGGAACTACAGGTATTTGTGACTAATATGCCTCATGTTGATTTGGTGACAGCGGATGGTAGTATTGACTGCCAGGAAAACCCAGACAAGCAGGAGACTCTGGTGGCATCTCTGCATTATTGCGAGGTCACTGCTGCACTGCTTCTGCTGAGCCTGGGCGGCTCGTTCGTTCTCAAAATGTTCACTCTGTATGAACACTCATCCGTCTGTTTGCTCTACCTCCTGAACTGCTGTTTTCACTCTGTCAGTGTCTTTAAACCAGCCACCAGCAAAGCAGGAAACTCTGAAGTCTACGTTGTGTGTCTACACTATGAGGGTAAGGAAGCTGTGAGGCCCCTGCTATCAAAACTGATTCGGAACTATGGCGCAAGTCTGGCTGATCGAGAGGCACTTTTCCCAAGTTTTGTCATTCCACAGTCATTTCTGAAACAACATGAGGAGGTATGTTCCTACTTTCACACGCTGCAGGTGAAGACTATTAGAGAAAACTTGCAACTGTTTGAAAGCATGAGCACAGAGCAGAGGCAGCGACTCGACTTCATCAGGGATTTTACAGCTCAGGAATATCTGCAGCGCTTCAAGGTAGGTCTATCCTGTAGATCGGGAAGATGACCTGTTTTAGTCACTCTTGTGTAAATTTGTTCTTGTTGTAATAACATTGCATAATTCGTTTTGAACAGTTAAATACATCTTCCTTAGCTAATGTATTGTAAATATTCATTGCATGGTGAGTTAATGAAGTAACACTTTCTCTTGAAACTGTGGCGACGCTTTATTAAATGTAGTATCAAACAAAAGAGAGCCAAATTTTTCTGTTTTTGATTGTCTGAAGCTCTTAGTGTCTTGTTGACTCTACTTGAGTTCAGTCAAAATTTTGCGCAAAAAAAGCAACATGTAATAGTCTAGATCTGTCGCATTTTAATGGTGGCCTCCAAACTTGGCGTCTAATTGTTTTCAGGCAGTTTGGTCTACTGACATTTTTTTGGCTTGTTTTTCTTACAAAACTCAACCATTGCTTTAGACTCAACTGTGTTTCAAAACTTAAAGAAAAAGAAAACCCACTGATAAAATACAGCTGGGAAGATAGACTGTGCTATAAACTAATGATTGATGCGTATCAATTAAAATAAGGAGCTCTTACAACTGAAATATCGGCCTCGAAAGCCGGCATTTAAGCAGAATTAGACAATTTCATAAATGCTGCCATTGACACAATTTTAACCAATCAGAAAAAAAACCCCAGATCGCATGAGGCACTGCTGCGACGTAGCATGAGCACAGAAAGGTACAGATGGTGAACACATGCTGATGTAAAAGTCTCTCGCTGTCTCTCTCTTCCTCTCTCTCCCACTCTTCCACTCTCTATCTCTCCCTTGCTCGCTTTTTTCCTGCTGTGCAAGCACGAAGCCTTTCAACTGTAAAATAGACTAAATTTCTAAATGTATCATCAGCGGCGCTCATGGGAGTAACTCTGGATAAGCACTGAAGGCTTTTGTTGGCTTTCCCGTTCAGTGGAGAGAAAGTGAATCTCTGTTCTGCTATCCTCCTCAGCTGTGCATTTCACAGCCTTGGGACATTGAAGCGGCTGATTTTCAGTAACATTGGGGCTGGGTACCGAACTTCGGTTCTTTTGTGGCACCGACCAAAATGCTTCGGTAGTACCGAGTATCAAAACATGCCTTGTCTTTCGCTGCCAAGTTTCGGAACCCAGAGGTTAATCACGTGCAAGAAGAGCGGTCTGCAGCCATCCTCCTCTCAGCATTCAAGTCTGCCTGTGGATGTTACAGAGCACGAGCAACTTGATTCAAAATCTCCACCACCGGACTCCGCTTCTTCTGAGAGTACCAGTGACTGCTACTTACTGCAACTTAATACGTGCATTGCTTTGATCCGCCGCTTCAATGGTTCTTTGCTTCGCTGCTTTTCAGAAGCGCAAATCCGATTCTTAACACCTCTGAGTCATTAATTGATTGATATGTCAATCGTGAGTCACTTTTGTGCAGATTAAAGTCACTAACTGGGACTCCTGTCTTTTTGCGAGAAAGAAACGAGAATCGTCCTCCGTTCTGTTCTCACAGCTTCAAATGCTGCGCAGCTCTCTGTCAAGTCAAGTTAGAACGATAGAGTCCGGCCAGAATTAATAACTTCAAAGCGAATCGCCGTTTAAATCAAATGACACCTCTTTCCAACCGTTGTAATGCAAACAATAAACTGCAATCGATCAGAATGTTTTTTCCTCCCAAAATGAGACGTCCTGCTCTGGCATGCAGCAGATGGCTGAGCTCAGCTCAGAGGTATGGAGTGACATTCTTGCCAAAATGTCTGAAAGGAAATGCTTATGACAAAACTACAGTGTTTTCAAGTGTTCTTTTGCACTGGAAATTAGTTGTTTATTTTTTCTTTAAGAATACTGCTTGGAGTGGAAAATTGCTGGAAAGTAAAACTCAAGATTTGTATTATGTGTAATGTAATTTTCATTTTGTTAGAATTGATATAAAATTGGTAGAAAAAGTATCGTTCAGGAACCGATATCGAAGTGAAGTTATCAGTATTGGTACCGTTATCGAAAACTTTTGATTGATACCCAGCCCTAAGTAACAATTCAGTTCATTTTTTGGAAAATCCGTGCTCTGCGGCACAGACCATTTTAACCTGAGAGCCGGGCGGAAATTTGCCATTACCAGAGGATTAAAACTCGTCTCTGGTGCAGGCTCGCGGAAGAAACGGCTTGCCTTCAGTGCAGAAACTTCCCACTTCCCCTCCTCCTGCCATTCAGCAGTAAACACCAGAGAACAGACAGCAGGCAGCACGAGAGAGATTTCACAGACATGGTTTCTCTCCCGTATCGGAAAATCCTGCAGGTTGGAACGGGAAATTCTGATCCGTGAATTACATCGGTATCAGAACCAGATACTGATCCGGGATGTTGATTGATGCTTACGTGCTTTTCCCATTCTATACTGAAGAGCGACACTAGTGGAGTTGTGAACCTTTGTGCCCATGTGACGTCACACATCGCTGGTGGCTTTAGACCAGCCATAGAAAAACGCTCGTAAGTTTAGCATAAATGATCACACATGCCTACAACTTTTCATATGGGCTCTCAATATCATAATCTACCAACCCAATTGTAAATTATCAGTGGGTTTTCTTTTCCTTTAACAAGAATAAATTTGTTACTCATGGAATTTTTATACTTTGTGTACAAATTTACAGCAGTATGTAAAAACAACATTTTTATAAGGGTTGTGGAACTTGTGAAGTCATGTGACTTTCATTGAAGGTGTTTATTAATGGTGGTTGATTATTAATAGTGTTTTGGCAACCTTCTAATGGTGATTGCCAAACCAGATGCTGGATGTACTGCTCAGCACATAAATAGGCACAGTTGACATGGAATGCAAAGCATCAGTGTTGGAGGCCTCAAAGCCAATTTTTTTTTTTATTGAATTGAATTTATTATTTATTTTGGCACACAAACTCGACAATAACAAAAACTGATACACAAGACAATTCCACACTGACATGTGTGACCAAAAAGGGGGTGAGCAGAAGCAAAGCTTACAAACGCCCACCCCGTATATACATATATATACACATTACCAGCTGGATATGTGTATTTCAACTTGTAAGTCATTTAGATAACAAAAGCTTTGGAAAGTCAAATATGAACCAAGAGATACTTTATTTTACAAAGTTAAGGTTACCTTACAAAGTTCTACAATAACATACAACATCCTAGTCGAAGTTGCCCATGAAAGTGTTTGATTTTCCTGTGACGTTTTCCGTAATAACATACGAGGTCTGTTAGAAAAGTAACGGACCTTTTTTATTTTTTGCAAAAACTATATGGAGTTGAACCATGTGTGATTGCATCAGCCAAGCTTGAACCTTCGTGTGCATGCGTGAGTTTTTTCACGCCTGTCGGTTGCGTCATTCGCCTGTGAGCATGCCTTGTGGGAGGAGTGGTCCAGCCCCCTCGTCGGATTTTCATTGTCAGGAAATTGGCTGATCGACTGCCGCTTTGCTTCATCAAAATTTTTTCAGAAAGTGTGAGAGACAGCCAAGTGGAAACCATTTGGAAAATTCAGATGGCTTTCAGTGAAGATCTTATTGGGATCACACAGATTAAGGACAATTACAACTGGATTAAAGATGGCCCACAGCGGCGGATGGCGCGCCGCGCACTGAATGGCGATCGACAGGCTCAAACAACCAGATAATTTCCAAAGTGAACGCTTTGTTGATCCGGGACATCGTCTGACTACCAGAGAAATGGCAAGACAGCTGGACATAGCACTTTTTTGGCACATTCCACTGTTATAGGAGTTTTTGTAATGGAAAGAGGAGCGGAGAAATTCGCCACGGAGCCAGTCATGGCGCGGGATGAAAGCACCTCCGTGTTGGTCTCGCAGGACAAGCCCTAACATGCCCAGCTCTTGCACCATTCGGAAGATTCAGACGACTTTCGGTGGCTTTTCAGTCGTGTGACTATCTGAGAAATTGTGGACGAGCTGGACATGCCACAACATGTCCTGTGAGGCTTGATCACGGCGTTGCTTTTTGTTGCCCTGCGCCTCCGTCCCGACGCACGAATTCCTCTGCACGTCTTTTCATGACAAAAAACTCCTGTAACAGTGGAATGTGCCGTTCATTTCCAAAGTAAACTCTTTGTTGATCCGGGACGTCGTCTGACTACCACAGAAATGGCAGAAGAGTTTGACATCAGCACTTTTTCGGCATGAAAAGACGTGCGGAGGAGTTCGCGTGTCAGGACGGAGGCACAGGGCTGAAAGCGGCCGTCATGCAGACACTGCTCCTGCAGCAAATAATGGTACTCCCCGAATTGGGAACATCTCAGCTTTCCACAACAACTCGCTCCGTGTGATCAAGGTCCGTCATGTTAACTTGACTGACAACCGGAGCCGGCGGAAGCTCCTCCTATTTGATGACGCACTGAGGCAAATTTTCGCAGCGAAAGCAGAGCAACACACCGGGCGATGGTGGCGCATCCGTCGCCACGTGAATTTGTGGTGTCTGGTCGCACCCGGTGTGAAGGCCCAAACTAGATATTATTAATAGGTACAGGAATGAGGAGGGAAGGTGAACAGTACAGATATTCAAACAATGTGTGTGGGTGTGTTTGTATAAGGGTGAGAATGTGTACTAGTGTATGACTACCTCTGGATGGAGTTGTACTGTGGTTGGAATGTTATTTTGAGTTGGAAATCTATACTGGTTTGCACATACACTGGACTACGGTAGAGTTGGGCTTAAAATGTATTTGGTATGAAAGTGTGTGTGTGTGTATACCCATGCGTGCATACATACATACATACATACCATTTTATGTATGTATGTATAAAACCTAAATGTGTACACTAGATGAATGATAGCTTTGCAAACTCGCATGACTAACTTGAAACAGGATGACTGTCATAATTAGTTCTAAATGACGGGATAGGTTTAGATAAATTCTTCCTCTTCTACCATATGTTTCTACCCCTTTTTTTTAGACATATTCACTAATTATGTGGTGTGTGTGCGCAGCAAATGGCTATGCTTGTATTATCTGTATAATTTAATTTGTATTTTTGTTGCAGTCATATTCGTATACGTATATGTGATGTTGTGTTTGTATTAACACTGAGGAATAGGTTTATACACTCAACAAAAATATAAACGCAACACTTTTGGTTTTGCTCCCATTTTGTATGAGATGAACTCAAAGATCTAAAACTTTTTCCACATACACAATATCACCATTTCTCTCAAATATTGTTCACAACCCAGTCTAAATCTGTGATAGTGAGCACTTCTCCTTTGCTGAGATAATCCATCCCACCTCACAGGTGTGCCATACCAAGATGCTGATTAGACACCATGATTAGTGCACAGGTGTGCCTTAGACTGCCCACAATAAAAGGCCACTCTGAAAGGTGCAGTTTTATCACACAGCACAATGCCACAGATGTCGCAAGATTTGAGGGAGTGTGAAATTGGCATGCTGACAGCAGGAATGTCAACCAGAGCTGTTGCTCGTGTATTGAATGTTCATGTCTCTACCATAAGCCGTCTCCAAAGTCGTTTCAGAGAATTTGGCAGTACATCCAACCAGCCTCTCAACCGCAGACCACGTGTAACCACACCAGCCCAGGACCTCCACATCCAGCATGTTCACCTCCAAGATCGTCTGAGACCAGCCACTCGGACAGCTGCTGGAACAATCGATTTGCATAACCAAAGAATTTCTGCACAAACTGTCAGAAACCATCTCAGGGAAGCTCATCTGCATGCTCGTCGTCCTCATCGGGGTCTTGACCTGACTCCAGTTCGTCGTCGTAACCGACTTGAGTGGGCAAATGCTCACATTCGCTGGCGTTTGGCACGTTGGAGAGGTGTTCTCTTCACGGATGATGCGAAGGAGATGTGTTGCACTGCATGAGGCAAATGGTGGTCACACCAGATACTGACTGGTATCCCCCCAATAAAACAAAACTGCACCTTTCAGAGTGGCCTTTTATTGTGGGCAGTCTAAGGCACACCTGTGCACTAATCATGGTGTCTAATCAGCATCTTGGTATGGCACACCTGTGAGGTGGGATGGATTATCTCAGCAAAGGAGAAGTGCTCACTATCACAGATTTAGACTGGTTTGTGAACAATATTTGAGAGAAATGGTGATATTGTGTATGTGGAAAAAGTTTTAGATCTTTGAGTTCATCTCATACAAAATGGGAGCAAAACCAAAAGTGTTGCGTTTATATTTTTGCTGAGTATATATGTTAATTTGATATTCTGGTCACTTTTGTTGGAATGTCCAAAATAATTTATTTATTCATTCAATATTATGCTATATCATATCAGTGGCACAAAATGGTCTTAAAATAATGTTGACAATCTTGTGATATTATCAATTATTGTGATATTGTCTTGGGCAGTATATTATCCAGCAAAATTTATTATTGTGACAGGTCTACATCTTGAGACTGACCCACATTTTGAGCTGGACCCTGGATCCATTGAACAACAGGGCACTTTCTGAATGTTTTTGCCAATTTCACTTTGTATAATACGTCAGTATTCATGAAAGTTCTTTGGTGTGTATGTCCCACAATGGAATATTAATATGTGCAGTTTAGTCCAGATCCAGATTTGAATCTAGTGGTTTGAGTTGCTTATGAATTCTTTTATTTAATGACAAACACTAGTAAGACTACACGCATAAAAAAAAAAACACTTTAATTGCTTCACGTGAAAGTAATGATATATTTAACGTTATTCATTCACTCTCTCTCTCTCTCTCACACACACACACATATATATTCAGTTTTAATATTGAACAACAATGCTAGATGCATCATTTTGGGAGAGGTCTAATGAGAAGCTGAGTTAGAAATGATTGATGGAGATTAGAATGCCACATTAATATTAATGGATTTTTTTTTTATTGAGTCTTAACTGCAGTCAAAAAGCTTAAAACGTTGCACTTAATTTGTTGAGTCCATTTCATTCAAGCACAGCCTTCATCTTCTGTTTAGTTTTAGCTGGTTCGAAATGTGCTGAAATTGAAGTTGATTATTTCTGTCTGCAGGTGACCTTTCTCCCACGAAGCCGATGGCTTTCTCGTAACACAGTGACTCCTGCCTGTTGCAGAGTCTCAGCAGGGAGACTTCTGGGACAGAAGCACCAAACTGGTTCCTTCAATCAGAGGAAAGAACTGCAGACCTTGAGCTGGAAGGCACGTGTTGAGAGGGGCTGTCATGCTACCTGGATACAACAACACTGCACTGAGGCCAGTAGGCCAGGTTGTTTCCTAGAAGGACCTTGGGTTGATTGTCATGTGGATTCCTGGTATGTTGTTGTTGGTGCTGCGCTCTCTGCAGTCAGGAACTCTTCGTTCTGTGAAGGAGGAATATTGAACCACTTGAATGAAGCCCTGGTGAGCACAGAGGTAGTCTGGACTGAAATTCCTCCCTGTGACTCTTGCCTTGTCATAAGTGCAGCCTCCATCATGTCAGACGTAACAGATCTTTGCTCCATCAGTGCTTCAAACCACAATGAAAGCAACAAAGAGAAGAGGTGTCTGGTGTTTGGCAGTCGCTCCGTGTGGGGTGTCTGCGAGGGTCAAATTGGGGATTTAGTCTTAACGTTTTGTGCAGAACCTTCATTTCCAGGAAGTGGCTGTGCTACACTGCAAGATGGGGAGCGGCTGTACCAGCAGACGCTGCTGGGATGTGTTGTGTACTCCCTGCAGAACCTCAGTTCTGGGGATGCCCTGTTGCTACCACTGTTTTCTGCACTCACACGCATCACTGCAGCAGTTGTACTCTGCCTGCATGCATCTTTTCGCACGGTGACATTCAGGTGTCCGCCTCCGTCATGTGCAGTTGGGGCAGTGCTCGTCTGTGTGGGCTTCTGTCCGGACTCTGCTGCCCGAATACTCCCAGTTCTTACGGACGTCTATAGCTGCATGGACCAGTTGCTGAGCAAAGAGAAGGATGCTGTTGAAAATTCGTTGTCCGGATGCGACAGGCAGGTCCTACAGTTTGTTCCTATGGAGGAGCTGCTTGCAGGAAGATTGACAGATTTCTTGTGGACCATGAACTCAGAAATTATCAAGCAAAAGCTGCATTTGCTTATGTAAGCATGGCATTGTTTACTGAGCTGTAAGTATTCATTCATTTTCTATACCAGCTTACTCCAATCAGTGGTTACAGAGGGCTGGAGACTATTGGGCCAATTGCAGGGCAAGAGGTGGGGTACACCATGGATAGGCCACCAGTCTATCACAGGCCTGGCACACATAGACAAACATTTTCTCACACACACCAGCAATCAATTTGGAGTCACCGGAGAACTTGCAAACTTCACACAGAAAGGACCAGGTTGAAGTGAATCTGGGACCTTCCTACAGTGAGGCAACAGTAAGCCACTGCTGCCCTGCTGTGAATATCTGTGCAAAATTTTTAGTTTGTACTAAAGCACAGTGTCTGACTACTGGGATGTCATTCTTTTGGAATTTATGAGTAAATTTTTATTTTTTTATTTTTTTTATTAAATCTAACATTGTTGAATATTCTCTCAGAAGAGAAGGCTTCATGTTGTGTATTATTTGTATTATAGTGTTATTCTCTCAGAAGAGAAGGCTTCATGTTGTGTATTATTTGTAATATAGTGTTTTTGAAATTGCTAAAACATTTTTTTTCAAGTACCAATAATAATTGACTACACTATGTGAAAGGAAGTTTGCTTTTAAACAATAAAAATGAAAGCATGTGACAACATGAGTTCCTATTGTTGAAGTATACACTCACTCATCATCAACCGCTTACTCCATTTAAGGGTTGCGGTGGGCTGGAGCCTATGTTAAAATGTTTCTAACTGCAAAATGCTACACCGTCTTTAAGCATCATTTCCTGTAGACATATCTACTTCATTTTTTCAGGGTCATTCTTCATATCCATTTATTCTTGTTCATATATTGTATTGCTCGGGATGCAGTTAGTTTAACACAAATGCAGATGTTCAACCTGCAACATTATGAAACTTAAGTCCTTTCTTCTAAGACTCCCAGAAGACTCTTTTTTAAAAAAAAAAAAAACATGTAAGTGGACATTTTGCCCCAGCTAATTTTATCACAGTCACACATCATTTACTAGAAGCTTGCTGTCAACTTTACTCACCAGTACAGTGATATAAAGCAGGTTATTTCCTGTGTGTTTGACCCACCCTTAACAGAATCAAATTTATTGACAAGTACGTTCTCACATACAGGGAATTTGATTTGGTGTCATTTTCTTGGTATGTGAGAACTTACTTGGTCATAAGTAATAATCACAGTAATGTGAATTTATAAAATAATCTTAGCAAACCCTGTCAGACTGGCCAAGCTGTGGTATGATGCTGTATATTGTTATTGTGGCACTCCAAGTCCTGTAATGTGTCACACCATGTTGTAGTGTGTCCAGCTGCAAAAAAAAAACCTCTATGTAGAAACCTACTGGATCAACTAAAAATGCCACAGGAGTGCATTGGGGGGGGGGCTATTTTCATTACTTGATCAACAGAAAACAACTGTGGCTGAATTCTCTAAGAATTTATAAGAATAAACAGCAGTGTAACCATTGGCACCAGTACTACGTTTTAAAGGGGTTTTGTGTGTTTTGGCGCAGGGGGGAAACTGCCTAGGCAAGGAGCTTCATTTCGGAGTCTGCTGGTGGATGCTAGTGTGGAGGTGGGGCAGAGCAGCATCGGTGACAATGGCAGAGGGAAAAGTGCAAAAAAGCCTTCCCATTTTAAGAGTGATTTTGTAGGTGGTGTATGTGGTGCAGTAACACTTGTTTTCACAAAACAAACAAACAAAAAAAAATCTGAAATCATACTGAAATCTGGTTTGTTGCAAACTGGCAGTAGTTAACGTTTGGTCATTGTGGGGTTCAGTTTGTAGTAATGGGTATCCACTGAAACACAATTACTGGAACATTCTTAGGTGAAGGAAAAACATGCACGCCTGCTATGTAGATCCTGAGAAACAACAAGGAGCTTCAAGTTGTCCATTCAGTTGCTCCCGTTTTTATTTGGGGTCACCACAGCGGATACAGCCAGATCCACACGGGTATTTGGCTTCAAGTTGTTGTCCATTCAGTTGCTCCCGTTTTTATTTGGGGTCACCACAGCGGATACAGCCAGATCCACACGGGTATTTGGCACAAGTTTTACGCCGGATGCCCTTCCTGACGCAACTCCAGTGTTACATGGAGAAACACACACAGCGGCTGGTGTTCCAAAGAGGTCTCCCATCCAAGTATTAACCAGATCCTGCACTGCTTAGCTTCTGAGATCTGACAGGATCAGGCTGACACAGACCAGCAGCAACAAGGAGCTTCAAGTAAAAAATGTATTTGTTCAATTTTTTAATTTTTTTTTTATAGGTCATCAGACTCTTTGACATGCTCGGTTTTTATGATTGTGAGTTGTGCTCTGTCAGTTCAGCACGACCACAAGGTCAATGTGCACGCCTGCAGCTTTTGGATACTAACGTGGCGGATTTGGGTTAGACAAAACTGACGTGGTCGCATTAGTTACATTTTATAAAAACTGGGATTGTTTTATTGAGGTTTTCTTACTCTGTCATTTTGTCACAGCTTGAATGCGGGGTTGGGGTCGAGTTCGCTGGTAGACAAAGGAAAATACACCAATTAACTTGCTGCTCATAACAGCAACTGTGAAGTAATGACTTGATTCACCTGATAAAATATACATTAATACAGGTTAATTAGAGCATACATATAATGTGTTAAATTTACATTTAAAATAGTTGAGAATACATGCAGCATTATGCTTGTAAACTATGACAGTCTATTGGGAATTTAAGAGGATTAAATCCTTTACTAATGAAAAGTGATAACTGATGAAATGATCATGAAAACAACTGAATAATGATAATAAAAAGGGCTACTACTTGGTGGTGAATGTACTTTGGTGTATTGTTTCAGCTTTGGTGGGGTGTTAACCTGACTTCTTACATTACCAGGAGTAACAAGAAATAATGGAGTTTTAATTTTTTTTTTTTTTTTTTTTTAAAGGATGTAGTTTATGGACTGTGACCAGAGGGCTATATATTTAATTGCTTGGCCAAAATCAATAAAATGACACTGAGCATGGCCCTTGATTGGGAAATTTCATTTTCATTTTTTCATTTTGGATTTTTATTTCATTTATAAAATAAAACAAAAACACGAGTAAATAAAATTACCAAGTTACCATGAATGAAAAGGAGCAGAAAGAAGTAATAACTTATAACATCTGCCCCCATCATACACAAGAAAATATAGCAGTTCCATCAAACTTTAACAGCCATATGGCTTTTTTAAGACACAATACTCATAACGCATAGCACAGAGCAGTTTAAAAAACACTACTCTGAAATTTCATATTTTTTCAACACAGACAATATTAAATTCTTTTTAAACACATACATTGA
Organism: Thalassophryne amazonica; assembly: GCF_902500255.1. Taxonomy (NCBI): domain Eukaryota; kingdom Metazoa; phylum Chordata; class Actinopteri; order Batrachoidiformes; family Batrachoididae; genus Thalassophryne; species Thalassophryne amazonica. The sequence goes on along the minus strand of NC_047104.1, from coordinate 93,769,809 downwards.
CTTAGAAATTTTTATTTCATCTTCAAGACTGTTCCATAAACCAACACCTCTGACTGAAATACACTTTCCTTTAGTTGTAGTTCTATACCTGGGTTTTACGAAAACTTCAGTTCCTTTCAATTCATATTTACTTTCTCTTTTGGTAAATCTATTTTGTAGATTAATAGGTGTTTTTTTTTTTTTAAATGAGCTTTGTACATAGTTTTTAAAATATTCATTTCTACCAATTCAGTATATTTCAAGATTTTCAACTGTAAAAATTGGGTTTGTTTGACTTCTGTATCCACTTCCCCCTCACTATTCTCACAGCTCTTTTCTGTAAAATAAAAACTGGATTAATGTAAGTTTTACAAGCACTTCCCCAAACTTCAGTACAGTAGGTCAGATATGGAACAATCAGTGAGTTATACAACATAAGCAAGGCGTCCTTATTTAGAAAGTGTTTAACCCTATGTAATACGGCTATTATTTGTGCTTCCTTAATTTTCACATAGTATGTGATTTCCAGGTCAAATGTTGATCTAAAATAACACCCAAAAACTTTATTTCATGTGCTCCTTCGATCTGTAATCCTTCAGTAAATAATGACACATCCATATCTTTTTTCTACTGCAAAAAATCATAAATTTTAATATTTTAAAAATATTTTTTTTTATTCCTTCACTACAATTCCAAAAACATGTTTAATATTTTCACCGGAAAAAAATATAGTTGTGTCATCAGCAAATAATATTATCTTTAATAATGGAGACACTGCACAAATATCATTTACATAAATTAGGAAAAGTATGGGTCCAAGGACCGACCCTTGGGGCACTCCACAAACTATATTACAGTATTTTGATTTAACGTTATTTATTTCAACATACTGTTGTCTATCTTTTAAATAACTTGTAACCCACTGGTGAGCCACACCTCGAATACCATACTTGTATAATTTTTTTCAATAATATTTTATGGTTCAGTGTGTCAAAAGCTTTTTGAAGGTCGACAAATATACTTACTAAATACTTTTTTCTCAAAGGCATTTGCAATTTCTTCTGTTAATTCCATGATTGCTGTAGCAGTTGAATAATTTGGGCGAAATCCATGTTGACTGTTCGTTAAAACATTATATTTACTGATAAATTTAGTAAGTCTTACTACAAATAATTTCTCTAAAATCTTTAACTGTGGTAGAAGTGATATAGGTCTATAATTTGTGAATTCATGTTTATTTCCTTTTTTATAAAGTGGAATTATTTTAGCTATTTTCATGCAGTGTGGAAATACCCCTTTACTAAATGATGAATTGCATATATATATGTGAAAGGTTCAATTATTACATCTATAATTTTCTTAATTACAAACATGTTCATATCTGCATAGTCATTAGATTTTTTATTTGCACATTGCTGGACAATGTTTAATATTCATTTCTGTTTTTTCAAGAAAAATACTGTTGATGTTGTCTTTTATACGGGGATCTTCAACACCTCCCTGGAGTCATGCCATGTTCCAGTCTGTTTCAAGTACTCAATCATAGTTCCAGTCCCCAAGAAACCACGCGTCACTGGACTTAATGACTACAGGCCTGTGGCTCTCACGTCTGTAGTCATGAAGACCTTCGAACGCCTGGTTTTATCCCACCTGAAGTCCATCACCTACCCCCTCCTGGACCCCCTGCAGTTTGCCTACAGAGCCAACAGATCTGTAGATGACGCCATAAACCTGGCCCTGCACTCCATCCTGCAGCACCTGGACTCCCCAGGAACCTACGCTAGGATCCTGTTTGTGGACTTCAGCTTTGCATTCAACACCATCCTTCCAGCTTTGCTCCAGGACAAGCTTTCTCTGCTCCACGTGCCCAACTCCACCTGCAGGTGAATCACAGACTTCCTGACGGACCGGAGTCAGCGTGTGAGGCTGGGAAAAAATGTCTCGAACACTCGGGTTCTCAGCACAGGATCTCCACAGGGCTGTGTCCTTTCCCCTCTGCTCTTCTCCCTGTACACTAACTGCTGCACCTCCAGCCACGACTCTGTAAAGCTCATCAAGTTTGCGGACGACGCCACCCTCATCAGACTCATTTCGGATGGGGATGAGTCTGCCTACAGGAGGGAGGTGGACCGGCTGGTGACCTGGTGCAGCAGCAACAACTTGGAGCTCAACGCCCAGAAAACAGTGGAGATGATCGTGGACAGGAAAGCCACAGCCCCCCCGCCCTCCCTCACCCTCACCAACAGCCCCATCACCACTGTGGTCTGTCACCGCTTCCTCGGCACCACCATCATCCAGGACCTCAAGTGGGAGTCAACCATCAGCTCCCTCATCAAGAAGGCCCAGCAGAGGATGTACTTCCTGTGGCAGCTGAAGAAGGCCAAGCTGCCTGTCCAGCTGATGGTGCAGTTCTACACGGCCATCATCGAGTCCATCGTCTGCTCCTCCATCACGGTGTGGTACACCGGGGCCACAGCCAGGGACAGACACAGACTGCAGCGCATTGTGGCCTCTGCTGAGAAGGTGATCGGCTGTAGCCTTCCATCTCTCCACGACCTACACGTCTCCAGGACTCTGGGCCGAGCAGGTCGGATCACAGCTGACCCTTCTCACCCTGCACACAGTCTATTCAAACTTCTCCCCTCGGGCAGTAGGCTACGGTCCATCCGGACCAGAACCTCCCGCCATAAGAACAGTTTCTTCCCCTCTGCCGTTAGACTCATGAACTCCTCATAACTCCTAACCTTAAGCTTAACTCTGTCACTTTATCATTTTGTCACGGGTCACTTTAGACAGTGTACTTTGATTTTAATTGCACTCCTCCCACTGCACTGTTTTTTCTGTTTCTCTGTTTTTCTGTTGCACACAGCCTTTCATATTTCATATTTCTTTTCTTTTTTTTATCTTAGATTTTATCTTATTTTGACACATATGTTATATTTTATCTTAGCATTTTATCTCTTCTTAATGTTGCACCATTGTACCGAAGCAAATTCCTAGTCTGTAAATCCTGTTCACTGGCAATGGCAATAAACTTCTTCTGATTCTGATTCTAGTTCCTAGATCAATGTTATCATTTGGAATTTGTTGGGCCAAGGTAGGGCCAATGTTTTTAAAATAATTATTGAATTCATTTGCTATTTCTAATTTGCTACTAATTTCAACTTTATCTTTAATAAAATGATTTGGAATATTCTGCGTTGTCTTGCCTTTTTGCATGACTGTGTTTATTACACCCCAAGTAGCTTTTGTGCTTTCTTTATTTTGATCTAACAATTTGCTGTAATAATCCCTCTTTTGTCTTCTTATAATTCCTAATAGTTTGTTTTTATATGTTTTATACCTAATTTCAGCATCTTTTGTTCTTAGTTTAAGAAACATTCTATAGAGGAAGTTCTGTTTCTTACAGGCATTTTTCAACCCATTTGTCATCCATGGAATTATTGATACTTTTTTTCTTTGCTTGAGCACTTATTTTTACTTTTTTTACAATGTTTATCATAGAGGCTGACAAGTATGTTCATAAATATGTTGTAAGATGTATCAACATTGTCAGTATACACCAAATCCCAATTCTGAATTCTAAGAGCTTCTCTAAATGCTTCCACTGCCTTGGTTGATCTGTCTCTTACAAATATTATACCTTCATCCTGGGCAATAGTGCAAAACGTATTTTTAAAAATTGCAAATACTGGAAGATGATCACTCACATCTGTCATAAAAATACCGCATTTTAAATTACTTAACATATTTGTAAATATATTATCGATATTTGTTACACTGTGTGTGGTGATCGTAGTTGGCTTGGTTATCTTGGGATTTAAACCAACACTTTTCATATTATTTGAAAATTCATTAGATGCAGTTGAGTTTCTCAAATCTATGTTGAAATCTCCACATAGAAACACTGATTTGTTGTTGATTTGGTCAAATTTCTCTTGGTGTATGACCTTTGTGTTTGTCTGGATCCATCATCCTTGCAAAATGATTTTTGAGTGTCTGTGTCAGATGCAAAAGTATTATATAACTACTGTACTGTCCAGAATGTAAATCGCTCTGATTCATTTGCAGTTGTCAAAAAAGATGTATTGTAAAGAGAAAAAACATTTACAGTGCACCGCAGAATACGTCACATTTTTTTTCTGCGGGTGGAACTTGTGTCACAACAGCATTTCCCTAGCTGTGAGTTTAATAATGGACAGGAACTTTGTGTAGCACATGTACACTCCACAGCCTGTGCTGTGACTTAATATAAAGCCTTAGATACCAAGAATATGCGAGACAGATGAATAATTGTGTGTTAGAAAACACTGGATGTTATTTCATGCAGTCTGGACAAAAGAAGTTGTCAGACGTGAATTGCTCTCACACAAACAGTAGCAGTGAACAGTGGATTTATGCAGGAAGAATTGGGAACACCACAGCCAGTGCTGTTACTGAACACAGGGACTTTTAAATTCCAAAAATAATCAAGGTGGACAAATGAACGTGCAGTGGACAACATGTTTAATGCTATTTGGTGCCGTTTGGACAAAATAAATTGTTTGATGGACACTGGTTTCCGCTCCACAGTGTTTGAAACACTGAACTTGGTGCAACTTTTGTCTTTAGTACTACCAGTCACATCTTCATGGTAGAGTGGCTCAGAGAGAAGGATTTTTACACAAGAAAACTGATCAAATCAGGCTTGAATTTCACTTGTGCCTCGTGGAAAACTAGGTGAAATTTCACATCGACTTTTTAAGGAAGTCCTTGGCTGAGCTACTCCACTATGAAGGTTTAAATATAACGGAATGTTAAAGTACCCTTGGCCGTATAAGCATAAAAATAGCAAACAGAATTAACCTTCTGGCCTCTGGCGCAAGGCCTTTGCAATACTCGGTGGCCAAATGGGAATGTTTTTCCTCAAAAGTTAAATTCTTGACATTACAATTATGTCCCTTGCAAAGAAACATTTGGAGGGGGTTATACAGAAACCATCCTGTCTGTCTGCCAAAGCAACTCCTAAACCACTGGTGGATTTCAGTGGACCTTCGTTCAGTGGCATGACACCACATGAAGATGTGCATTGTGGAAAATGATTCTGGTTGGATGTCTTCAGCAAGTGATGACTGAACTTTTGTGTAATATATGAAATTTTCCCCAAAAAGTAATAAAACCAGTACTTAATATGTATTATTAAAAGACAAACATTTGATGGGTGTGTTTATAATTTAATGTAAGATGATGACATTATAATAACACCAGGTTATTGGGGTGTCGCTTGGTTTAAGTATTAACTCTCCTAAGCAAATTCAACTCTTGTGATGTGTCACAGTATCACCATGCCAGTAATTAAACCCACAGCAAACAGTTCAACCTTTGCTGAAGATGGCAGGCAAACCTTTGGAGGGTTGCTCAGCAGCCACAAAATCTGTTTGTTATAATCATCCTCTGAAAGTCTGTGAGCTCTGCATGTACACTTCTTGAATTCATTTTGGGCTGTCGACGATCTCCTGCACTCAGCTCATCACGTAGACTCAGTACCTCCTGTAGCTCCTCGATTTGTTGCCCTCTCTAAGCCTGTTGGAGCTTTTGTTTTCCATTTACTTATTTTTTTATTGAAGAGTAGATCTTCAACCCTGCTAAAACCTTCAAACACCGACAGCCTAAATTATTGGTAGAAGGCATGACGATCCATGCTTTGATATTAATAAAAGTTACCTACATTGTAGGTTCCCCCTCTTTTCTGCCTGTACGGAGGGAAACATAATGAGGGCTGTAAATTATATTTGAGCAATCTGATAAAGTGTAAGTACCGTAAATACAAAGCTTTGGGGTTTGGCTGGAGGATTTAAAGCGTTTATGTGATTTTTAGGATTTTCTTTAGTGCATTTATTATTTTGGCCATCAGGTTAAAATTTAATCCCTCAGACTATAATCCTAAAGGATAAAATCCAGAGGTCAGCACCAGAGCTTTAAATTCTTATTCATTCTGTGTGTGGCTCAGAGCCGGCCCAAGGCATACGCCAACTACGCGGTCGCTTAGGGCCTCCACGCCACCAGGGGGCCCCGAGAGCACCGAGACATTGTGATAAAAATAATATATACATGAAATTAAAATAATATTGAATAATTTAAACGAAATTGTATTCCACCCGAAAAATAAATTCATTTTGACAAAATACCAATACTAGGTTAATTGATGCCTCCTGTTGGCTGCTGCCACCGTTGGGCAAATTTAGATGCACCGCTTGGGTCAGGTGGTCGATGACTAATCGTGAGGAATGAAGTGAGTGCAAGTCATGTCTCAGAAAAGAAATGAGCCCTCTGGAGCGGAGAAAAGAAAAAGAAGAAGTTGGAAGACGAGAAAAAACAACAAGACAAAGGTAGGTTTGCATGTCCAATATTACAATTTTTGCTGTCATTATTTGCGAAATGCTCCGTTTGTTTAAAGTGCTTTAGGTGTCTTAAAGTCAGAGGCGTTTGCTCTAAGACTGCAGGGGAAGCTCAGCTTCCCCTAAAATGTAAAAAAAAAATAAGTGATCAAATATATACTGTTGTGTGTACATGTCATTGACTAAATATGCGCTACAACGCGCTCAACTTTTGCTCAGAATCAGTTTCTTATCACTGGTAACGACGCGGCTTTCCTCTCACTCAAACCCGCAGCTTCATAGTGCTTTAAACAGTGTGGACCACGGAGTTCAATAGCCACACAAAGCATGCAGCGAAACAAGACGAGTCATTGGATAAATGCTGGGCTTTGTCCCGCCCATCGGACACTCAGCGTGTCTGGGGGTCTATGGGGCAGTGGGCTGGCCTCGGCTGGCCCGGACGCTCATCTTCTGCATGATGATTGGATAATCTGTCTGAGGCTGAATCCAGTGGCGGCTGGTGAAAAACAGTCATGGTGGGGCTGCTGTGCCAATAGATTCCCTTGCCTTGTCCAGTACAGGCATTCAAGTGAACACTCAGAAAATTACTACAACTCCACAATAATCATTTCATGTCCTTCTCAAAATCAGCAGTTTTACAGATAAAGTTAACCATTTACAGCTATATTAGGCCCCATTTGTACTTTGGAAAGGAACAGTATCAAATACAACACTCAAGTTCTTGAGCAAAGAACATTTCACCATTTGACACCAATTACACACATAGTACACCAAACTGTACTGCACTGCCATTATCTTCAGACAAACAGATCCTGGGGTTCACAATGACACCCCCTTAACAAAATAGAAAATATCAGCAAATTTACACTCTTTCAAAATATGGAAAAATTCTTTAATTGACAAAAGAACATTATGTACATACTACAATGTTCACACCACCTTCCAAGAGAGAGAGAGAGAGAAAATATTTGTGTGAGTGAGAGAGCGCGTGTGTGTGTGTGTGAGAGAGAGAGAGAGAGAGTGTGTGTGTGTGTGTGTGTGTGTGTGTGTGTGTGTGTGTGTGTGTGTGTGTGTGTGTGTGTGTGTGTGTGTGTGTGTGTGTGTGTGTGAGAGAGCGAGAGAAAATTAAGGTAATATTTTGCATGAACATTACTGAGTGGAATGGAGGCAAACTAAAGAAGCTTGAAAAACTTAAATAACTTGACTAACTAATAACACCAAAACCTTTAAATTAAATTGGTTAAAATTAATTAACAGTGTAGAGGACAACGCAAATTAAGTATACAAAACCACTTAATTAAATGCGTTGCTAAACTTGGGTTTGTCTGACTATAAGTGTCTTGTGTGTACTCAGTGGCTGAGTTAGAATTTCTTAAAAAAAAAAAAACATGTAAATTGCTATTTTAGGCTTTTGTTTTGTTTTGTTTTTAAACTGAGCAAATAATTTGTTTTAGAGTGTGGAATACTCCAAAGAATATTTCACTTCTGTGAACTGATCCTCATAACGTGTAAAGTGAAATCAAAATACCAGCATGGCTGCAGCTTTGAACACTGTTAGAAACAGCCCCAGCCTCCCCTATTACCATTATAACTGGTCCGCTGTCCCAATAAAGATCACAGCTTTGACCCCCCAAAACAAACAAAAAAACATCACTCATTCGTTTTATCTTAAATTTTCATCCTCGTTTCCACACCAGGAGCAACATTCGGGAATAAATCTGAGCAGCTCGTCAGCTCACCTGAGCTGAAGTGGATCCAGAGGAGTCAGTCTGCAGCTGGCAGAGGTGGATGCGCTCCTTTCCACCCTGCAGTAAAGAGCGCAGATCAGCAGCCTCTGTGACGTGTGCGCACTGACAGTGTGAATGAAGCCTGACACGGTTTATAACGAGTCAGACAAACGTCGCTCCTCCAACTGGGATGTGCAATTGTCATTAAACCACGAGAAAGATCTGATGTGCGCACCTCCATGTGCCTCCAAAAGGATCCCCGCGAAACTTTGGTGTCATTGATTTGATTAGTTTTGTCCCGTTTTAAACCTCCTTCAACTTACTCCAGCAAAACACACGGAGACAAAATAAATATAAATAAATAAAACCCAGACGTCGTCGTCACCATCATCTCTTCCTGCCTGCCTGACAGCAGCAGCTGCAGCGTCACGTATATCACAGACTGTAGCAATCTAATGTTCCCGCATTTTTGTAGCAAGGGCTAAAATTCCGGCGCCCCAAAGCCATTAATTTTGGCAATGTTGATTTGCCAAATATTTATTAATTTTCCCTAGCAACTACATGCAATTGGTTATTTCGCTGCACTTCAAGGGCACTTTGAATGACCGCCCAAGACGAGGAATGATACATTCTCTGCTTCTGTCGGTGGAAATGCACTGTTGAATGAGAGTCAATTGGAGGAAGTGTTGTTTTAATCATTCATATTACATGTAGGCACATACTATTAAGTAAAACTGACATTGATAATACTTTTTAAATATATTTATATTATGACTTTTCCCCTCCACATCTAGGAGGGCATCGCCCGAGCGCCCCCTATGGGCCAGCCGCCACTGGCTGAATCCCTTTTTGATTGACAGCGAAATGAGCGAATCAGCGATCTTTTGGTGTAAACATCCGTGGGAGCATTTTTATTCTGTTCTGAGTTGAACTGGACACTTTCCTAATCCTCTTAGCGGCATTTTCTTTGTTAAAAACGACTAGCAACAAATCAAGCTTCTATTTCTGGTGGGGTTTTTTTTTTTGTAGCTACTTGTGTTTGGAGACTGACTTCTATCACTCTTTCTGACTTCTATCGCAGTTTCTGTCCCTACCGAGCAGCGGGTGCTGCTGAGCTCCTCCAATGTCACAAAGCACTCACAGGCGGACAAACTTCACACTAGCCTCGCGCCAGTCCCAGCTAGCGAGCTAGCTAGGTAGCAAGCTGCACATAATGGCAGACAATTTGAATGTTGTGGACCGGATTTTGGCGAAGCCATTTGATAGTCTTCCTTATGAAGAAAAACTTAAACAGCAGGGCAGATCAACTCCTCAGATTAATTTGGTGCAAAAGGTGGAGAAAAGTAGCTCAGCTCTCAATGGTTTGCAGGCCAAAGTTAAAGCAATAGCCCCCAGTGCAATGTTTGTGCATTGCTATGCACACACATTGCTGTTATGTTGTGGATTTCTATGTTCATTTTGGAGATTATTTAAGTATTGTATTTATTATTTAAGTATTTAATTTTGATTACAACTTTATTTTTCTATAAGATAATGTGAATGTCATTTGATTCTATTTTGTATTTGGATATTGAACATTTTGCACACCATTGCACATCTGAAAGAAATTAAACTATATAACGTGTTTACTATAAATGCAGTCTCCTGCCTGCTGATGTTACTTTCATATAGTTAAATTAATGAGCCATACTTAAACATCACTCTGTATGTAGACGTTAATTAAAACATATTTATGAGTTTGCTACCCCTTTAAGGTTAAAAACAAGAATGACACCTGTATGATGTAGATAATTACAAAGAACTTGCACAAATCAGGGACTGACTAAATACTTGCCCCACTGTATAAACCGGATACTTGCTCTCCAGATAAAAGCAAAAGTCCCAATGTTTTTATATGGTTTTCCATGTAATATACATTGTATACACCGGATTTAGTATAACGGATTTTCACTCACAACGGACAAAACGTCCTGCCCCATCGCATTGCATTTCCAGAAAAAAAAAAAAAAAAAAAACTTGCATGTACCAGACAGAGAACTCTGGATGCTGGATACTCTGGTTTCCGTTTCCTTAGCACTGTGAAAACTTTGTAAACATTTTGTAACTGTTAGAATGGCCTAAGCAGTGGATCACCTCGCTGAGTCTGGTCTGCTTGAGGTTTCTTCCTCATCATCATCAGAGGGAGTTTTTCCCTTACCAGTGTCACCTGTGTGCTTGCACTTTGGGTTGGTAAGGTTAGACTTTACTCGTGTGAAGCTCCTTGAGGCAGCTTTGCTGTGATTTGGCGCTATTTGAATGAAATAAATAAAATAAGTATTTGTCGGAATAAATTCTTATCTTGTCCATATGTACATGGACTTGTTTGTTAAACTCAAAAGGAGCCATAAACTTTGTATTTAGGTTTACCAAAATGTGAGATCTGTTCAAGTGACCTTGACTGTTCTCCATTATGACCTGTAATGTCCAGAAAGATGGAAAATACACAATTAGTTTACATTTGTATCACATTTAGATTCTAAAATACACGTTTCTAATTTAATGCATACAAATGTCATAGCTTGGAGGTCAATGGCCTCTAGCCGACCCCAGAGGTCAAACTGAGAACACCTCCACACCTTAAATTAAAGCTTATGTCATCAAGAGCAAACTCTGAAAGTTTCATGCTTCTTTCATTCTGTGCACAATTCTTCTGATAATTAAAGCTTAACAGCAACACTATAAGACTGAAGGAAATAAATAGTAATATTTATCACTGCCCAACCATCACTTTGCCAAACTTGTAGATTTAGATGCAGCACATAATCAGAACCATTAGGACAGATGACAGAATTACATGTTAAAAGATTTTTTCTTCCACATTTATTGGTGCTTTCATTGCACAGCAGATGTAAAACTTTATTTATAAACATTCCATTGTTCTTGTTTGGTTACATTTTGAAACACACTCTCATGGCGCGCCTCCTATGAATGGATGAATAAGTCATGTTTTAATGGTGCAACACTGCCCCCTGGCGTTACTGTAAAGACAAAACCTCAGCTAGGCAGTCTGTCATTCACCATATACTAACAGCATTAGTGAATAAATAACGTACATATATTAAAATCAGTATTTTGCTGGGTACACATTTACATGTTTGTCACAGTATTTTTAAATGGACAATTTTACATCCAGGTTGAGAATTCAAAGCTGAACTGCACTTTTTGAAATGCAGCACTCAGCTGCACACAGGATTTGAGTATCTGATGCAGATAAAGGTGACGGTGCAAACAGATTATCTTCAGAATTTGGGGAAAAGGTCCATCACGGCGATTGTCGTACTCTGGCCAAAGATGAAGACTCCGACTACGATGGTTACAATGCCCCAAACTGTTAAAGTCACTCTGCCGAAAAAAGAAAGGCAACTTACAGACTTCAAACAAACAAAATACATTTTAACAAGCAATAGATCAAACAAAATATGAGTCTAATGCATGACGTTAAAGGTGTCCAACTTCATAATCTTTCAAGGGCATGTGTGAGTTTTTCTATGCCTGTCGGTGACGTCATTCGCCTGTGAGCACGCCTTGTGGAAGGAGTGGTCCTGCCCCCTCGTCGGATTTTCATTGTCTGGAAATGGCGGAATGATTTGGACTTTTTTTCCATCAGAATTTTTTCAGAAGCTGTTAGAGACTGGCACCTGGAAACCATTTTAAAAATTTATCTGGCTTTCGGTGAAAATTTTACGGGCTTCACAGAGAATAAGGACTGTTATTACAGCTTTAAGGACGCTCGGCGCGCCGCGCTCTGAGCTGCGACGACGAGGCAGAAAACGGCAAATCATTTCTAAGCTGATGGCTCTGTGGATACGAGACCATCGTGTGCACTTTCTCTGGTTATCACAAGTGCTGGACATCAGCCATTTTCCGGCAGATTTCACTTTTAACAAGAGATTTTGTCATGGAAAGCTGCGCGGAGGCTTCGTGCGTAACAACCGATTTGCTGTTTGAGCGAGCCAAAGAACACCTCCGTTTCGGCGTGTCATGGGACAAGTTGGGACATGCCTATCTCGGCTTTCAATGCTTACCAGTCCAGTAAGTATCAGAGAAATTGTGGAGAGCTGGACAGCTTAAAGCTATAATGGAGCACTAAAATCTTATCCAAATCCAGTTGGGAACACTCTGAAACTTACAACAAGGTGGCACATATGGTCTATGCGAAGAGCTAGCTCTGGGACCACCTGTTAGGCATGGAAACCTTTATTCTTGAAGAAAAAAAATGAGGTAAACTGCTCACTCCTTAAATATGGCTGATGTTTTCACTTATTTTTTTTTTTAATTCTGTGCAGCCTCTGTGCTGGAGCAGCATGCTGGATGAGCATTCTCTCATGTGCAATACACTGATGCGAATAATGTTTCAAATGCACAAAAAAGAGATGCTAAATTTCAGTTTTGATAAATCACATTGCAAGTGCAAACATCAGCTATCTACATACTCCTTCCCAGAATTTTGCGCTCATAGGTGGACAAATCCCAAATTGCATCTCTCCAGCTTTGCAGACAGTCCTACGGCAGTGGGTCATAGTCTTGCAGTTTTCATCAACTCCTCTGCAAGTTCCTGGCTGAGCAGCGCCTGTCATGGCTGATACGTCTTATGTTAGCTTGGCAGTCTTTCCTACAGAAGATGCAGCAGAACATCCCACCAGCATCATCCACCACATTATGAGTTCTCTCCTTCCGCCTGCATCGCATAGCCACAGCCCTGCATTTACTGCTCACCTGCACCTGCTTCTGTCCATGGCTGTCTGCTCCCAGCTAACTTTGCTGATGGAGAACTCCCAGAGGGTGGATTTTACATATATTCTTGTATCTTAGCTTTGGCTTTCCTCTTCATTGCCTCCTGGTTGAAAGCTCACCATACACCACTCTCTTCAGCAGAGGTGTCAAGTAACGAAGTACAGATACTTCGTTACTGTACTTAAGTACACTTTTTAGGTATATATACTTTACTCCATTACTTATTTTTCTGCCTACTTCTGACTTCTACTCATTACTTTTTCACACAAGTATTTGTACTTTCTATTCCTTACATTTTTAAAACAAACATCCTCGTTACTCTTGGCTTCAGTTTAATATATATATATATATATATATATATATATATATATATAAAATATTTCACGTCATGTGCGCCTGTAATCAACTCTTCTGCAGCGCGGCTTTGCTTTGAACCGTGAACCAATCGAAGCAGTGGTTCGCAGATTGAAGCAATGCTTCGACCTATTGCTTCGTTTATTCTTTCTTTCTTTCGCTTAATTTTCCCCCGCTAAAACCCTAAAGAGCATACTTCTGTGAGTATTATTTACCTTTTCTATGTTAAACTGACCTGTTATGGTCTTCTGAAACAGTTGACAGATGTATTTTATAACTTAAAAACGGGAGCGATGCTAACGCATTAGCATGTCTATGGCATTTTCAATGTTAAAACTTAGCATTAAGCAATTGCAGCTATCATCACGTTCAGGTGCATTTGTTTTCAAATTGTAATATTTCTTAAATTTATTTTTGTTTATATATTAATAATCTAATGATTATTATATACAATTTTAGAGAAAGAGACAAAAAGAACCTGAATAGAAACACAACGGAAAATATAAAAGCAACTAACGTACATACATACATAAATGTTTCCTGTGAACACCTAGTGACTCTTACACCTCCATTTCATCCCTGTCTTATTTAATGACAGTTTGTTTTGGTCAAACCATATTTTCTATGTGTTAATTTCTTCAGTGATTTCCTCCAGAACTATCTGCAAAACTAGAAAACTGCTGCATCCTAGTAAGAGCAGAATACTACTGGAATGAATTTGAATAAGGAAAGTTGTGGGGGGTTTTTTTTTCCTTCACTAAATGGATGCTGCACTCACTGCAGTTTATTGTCTGGAATAGTCCCAGATTGCATTTCAGAGCTTCTAGAATTGAAACATTTTCGTGCAGGTGGTGTTGGGGGTAATTTTGGGTTTTGGGTCTTGGGCCACATGTAGAACGAATCAGTTTTTAAATTAAGCTTTCAATTCATATAGTGGCATCTACCTTTTTTTTTTTTTTTTTTTTTAAGGTTACTTTATATTTTTATACTTTAAGTAGGTTTTGGAGCACATACTTTTTCACTTTTACTTGAGTAAAGAGGTCAAGTTGATACTTCAACTTTTACCAGAGTGTTTTTAAACTGCAGTATCTATACTTCTACTTAAGTAACAAATGTGTGTACTTTTGACACCACTGGTCTTCAGCAACCTGGTATCATCCATCCTACTCACATGTCCCAGCCAACGTAACGTAACCTGTTTCACCGTAGAACCTCGAACAGCGATGGTATGCCTACTCACTGCAGCACCTGCTCATTGGTGATCTTATCCTGCCATCTTATATGTACACAGGAAATTTTGCTGAGTAAAATTTACTCTGCTGGGATAGCATTTGATCCCAGTCCAAATAGAATGAATTATACTCTACCACATCTTTGCCAAATTGCATATACATGAATAAAAACGCCCTAACCAGACAATACATGCTATATTGCGCATTTCACAAGCATTATCCTCATTGCACATTGTTATTAACTCAGCATGCAGGTGTATTTGCAGGCCCTAAATATTTACGAGTACACGTAAAATGCTATTCATAGTACCTTTAGTCGTATAACTCTTACCTGACTGTTGGAGTCACAGCCTCAGTTTGCATTATAAACACCAAGCACTGACCTGCAACAAACACACACACACACACACACACACACACACACACACACACACACACACACACACACACACACACACACACACACACACACACACACACACACAAAATCATCAGTGTTGCATTACTACACACATCCACATTAAACATGATGCGGTTTTCTTACCAGGAAAGATGAATATGAAGAAGGCACTGATCCCTCCTATGACACTGATGACTTTGCCCATGTCAGGGACAAACATGGCAATGAGAAGAGTGACTGTGATCCAGACCACAGTCAGAGCCACTCTGCAACGACTCTCAAACAAGTGTGTAACGATTCCACACTGATGTCTGCGGAAGTGCAGCATCAGGTTCAGGATGACGGATCTGTTACATGTGCATGGAGACAACATCTCAGGTCAGGTGTTCATTCAACTCAACGGGGGTGTAACCAAGAATTAATTTGTGTGTGTGTGTGTGGGGGGGGGGATTACACTGGCTCAAAATGCTCAATGATGTCTCCATCACTGAGCATTTTGAAACACTGAATCCCTTTCTGTAGCAACTGGTTTGGTGTTCTGAGCATTTGGAAACAATGAATTATTTCCTTTTAAAATGTTATTAATTTAGTGTTTTGAGAATTGTTAAACACAAAACAGACGTGTGTGTGTGTTTGTGCGTGTGTGCATGTTTTGAGCATTTCAAGAACATGAATCATTTGCTGAAGCAATTGGTTAATTAAGTGTTTTGGGGATTTCAATACACAACCCCAATTCCAATGAAGTTGGGACATTGTGTAAAATGTAAATAAAAACAGAAGACAATGATTTGCAAATCCTCTTCAACCTATGTTCAACTGAATACACCACAAATACAAGATATTTAATGTTCAAACTGATAAACTGCATTGTTTTTGTGCAAATATTTGCTCATGCAACACCTTTCAAAAAAATTCTTTGCGAGTCCCGCATCCATGCCCCTGGAGGCAGTGAGTGAAGGGAGAGCACGCGCATTGTGTTCTGCGTGTGTCTGTTTATAATCTTCTCGCCCAGAAGAAAAAAGAGAGTGTTTACACAGGAGAGAAAAGTGAGAAAATGTTAATGCCTGTTTGAGAAAATTGTATAAAGTGTGTAGTGAGGGGGTTTTACAGCCTTAAAACATCTACTTCGCAGATTTCGAAAATTGCGGGTTATTTTTAGAACGTAACTCACGCGATAAACGAGGGACCACTGTATTGTGTTTTTATTTACATTTTACACAACATCCCAACTTCATTGGAATTGGGGTTGTAGCTAATCATTTCTTTTTCTTTTTCATACAGTATGTGTGTAACGGAGGCCAGCAGGTGTCGCTGTGCAGATGTAGTTAGTAAACCTCACTCCCAACAGCTCAAAAGGATTCTCTGCTCACAAGGCCGGAGCCCTGGGTTTTAGCCTTCTGGTTAGAGAGTCCGACTCCCATGCTGGAGATCGTGAGTTCACGTCCTGAGGGGAGCGAATGGGCGGAGTCATAACAACACAACACAGAGTGCAACCGCTACATGTGTATGAAATTAAAGTAGTCTCATTAATACAGGTGAGACCTGTTAACTCGCGCGAGTTGGGGTCCACAAAATCAGGCCGCAAGGTATCTGAAACCGTGAGTTAAGCTGACCAAAAAACTTGCCATATTATAATAGTTTTGACCATTTGAAGTGTGATTCCTTCCTGGATGGTGATGATTTCTTGGAGTGGAGTCGGGATCTTTTTTTCCTCCTCTGGGTGCTGCAGGTCAGCGATGAGAGCTTGGTCGTGTGGTGGGCGCATGTATAAATTCCGGCCTCACATCCGTCAGGAATGTTCTGCACAGAATCATCCGCCCTCATTGCTGATGTGCAGGAGGAAGATGAAATCATCATCCAGAACTGTCCGCATTGACGATCCCTCCCAAAATGGTCAAATCAAAATTGGTTTTTAATAGGTAGTCTAAATTTTCGGGGTCCACAACTTGACCGTGAGTAAGTGCAGTTGATTCAAAGTTCCAAAAAGCCTTGTTGCTGCTGTCATATTGTGTGAAAGCTGAATATATTTGATGCTTTTGCTGATGATTCATACGGCAGTGTGGCTCCTCTTACCTGCCGAGAAGAAGAATGATTGGATAGATGGTAATAATCGAAATCCCAAAAAGAAGCCTGGAAATGATCATAACCACATCGTTTCCTGGGTATGACATGAGAATATCTGAAGCAACAGCTTGCCCAAACGTCAAATAGCCGTACATGCCTGCAGATGGTGAGAGTATGCCACTAAACTCTTAACTATGAGGTTGTTGTACACTGAGGTCAACATTTTGGAACTTACCTCACCTGTTAGCGTGTAGATGAGTAGACAGAATAACATGGACACCACAGAGATGAGCACCCAGTGGGAGAGCTTCTGATTCTCCATGCTGCTGTAGATTGCAATACAGGCTTCATGGCACTGCAGGTTTCATGCACAAGACTCCTATTACTGATGTGAACTGGACTTGATGGAGACATTATTGCTCTGAGCTTGTGTACTCGTATATGTGACTCACATCATTAAACATGTCTTTTTTAAACACTTTATTGCTAATAAGCAGTGGCAGCCTCGGTAGCCACCAGATGGCGACTTTGGAAAAGAAAGAAATTGACAAGCTCATAACAGGCTACATGTAACTTCGAATCTGCATATATTTTGAGTGACGTTGATGCTGTCATCACATGCATGATGTAAATTAGAAGCAGGTCTGGTTGAACTTACATGTTATTTCACAATGAACATTTCTTTCATTTCCAATGTCTGCGTCTGCTGGCCAATAAGGTCAAACACTTCTTGTATTTCATTTGTGTCTCTCTGACAAGCACATCTGCTTCATACGTTCCAGCATCTACTAATCACTCAGCAGGTGGCTTGCAGGTCTATGGGACATTACATAGGCAATACAAAGTTACTTTATCGATTGATTTGGTGCATCAAAGCTAACCAAATCTGAAAGCGTTAATCCTCATTATGCAACATTTTCATTTGATGTGTTACAAGATAATGGCATGTAGTGTTTTTGTGTTGAAGTGTGAACAAATCCATTAATATACATGTACATTGTATATGATACATGCTGTTTGGGATTGTCCCCCTGGCTGATCCCCTCCTGGTAGTTTAATGTGTGGAGCGAACTCAGAAGACTCAGAGACTGACAGGAAACAGACCTCAAATACAGATGTCATATTAAAGATGATGCCTTCACTGAACAGAGTTGCTACGACAGCTGGCAAGCCGCCCTCCCCAGCGCTCTACCTACGTCTTCCGCCTGTTCTCGACCCCAGACCCAGATGGGTGGGCCGTTGCCCTGCTCGTGGATCAGTACAGTTATGTGACTGGTTGAAAAGTGTTTTATTTGACATTTATTTGCAGGTGACCTGCTCGTGTTGTGTTCTGCCTGTGTTGCGTGATAAGCCAAGAACAGTATGCAGCATGGCGTCCATTTTGCCCCAGAGGAAATATAAAGTTATCAAATAGACTGAGGACAGGGTCATGAGACACAATGTCCAACATTGCCTAGAATTTTTTGAATGACTTTTGTTACCTGCCATTTTCTTGAGCGTGTCTTGCTTGACAGTGGCTGTTTCTTAAATCAGGGGCTCCATCCTTCAAAGGCTGCCTTAAATGGACTGCATTTATATAGCGCTTTTCCATCTAATAATAATAATTTAATATCAGACACTCAAAGCGCTTCACAAATAATGCCTCACATTCACCCCGATGTCAGGGTGCTGCCATACAAGGCGCTCACTACACACCAGGAGTAACTAGGGGATTAAAGACCTTGCCCAAGGGCCCTTAGTGATTTTCCGGTCAGGCTGAGATTTGAACCAAGGATCTTCTGGTCTCAAGCCCAGTGCCTTAACCACTAGACCATCACCAGCGCCGGACTGTGGCTGCCCACAGCTCCTAGTGGTTGGATTGTGTCTGTCATTTCAATGGATTAAATGCAGAGGACAAATTTTGATATATTATGTATGAAATATGTAAAATGACAATAAAACATTTCATTTCAAGCTAATGTGGTGAGCGTCAACCGTAGTTTAGTCATCTGTTTTCAGTACTTATTTACACTTTACTGATAACATAACTTATAATTGCACATATGGAGCATGAAATTGTCCTGTTTGTTTATTTGTTTTTGTTTTTGTCATGGTTTTGGCCTGATCAGGGCGTTGAGCCCATTTTGTCCCCCTTTCTGTTATTCTTTTCAGCTTTGATTTATTAGTATTTATTTTCATCATGATTTATTCTGTTATGTTTTATGTGTCACTTTGTTTTCTCTGTTACTATTTACTTTTGTTCTAGTTCTCTGCAGTCAGTTGTGTTTACATTTATTGTTCATTAGGTTATCACTTGGTTATTTTTGCCATTTGTCTTGCTTTAGTATGTATGCTACATGTTTCCTGATTTGTTCTCATGTCCATGCATAATTCTAGTTCTTGTCATAGTTGTGTTATATTCCGTTTTCTCCTGTTCATTATTCCGATGTTCCTCACACACAGCTTATTATGTTCACATCACTGCACCTGCCCCATGTCTTTGTCTCTCACTTTGTTTATGTCTGCTTTGTGTTTTCATTCACTCCCTCTCTTGCACCAGCTCACGTGTCTTTGTGTATTACATAACTTCTCTTTGTCCACTCCCCTCCTCATAATCATGACTGTGCGTTATCTTTGTTCACTAGACACGCCCCCTTTCATGATTGTTCCCCATGTGCACCTCGTTGACACCAACTGTCACCCCCAAACCCCACAGCCCTTCACTTCCCCGCCAGATTGTTGTCTCAGTACACTTTCCAGCACCCTTCACAGTCCAGTTTTTGTCTAACTGTGTATCGAAATACTGCTCCGTGTTTCTTCGACCATGCCTCTTGCCTCATCCCAGATGTCGGTGTTTGCTTGTGTTTCTGCCCCCTGCTCATTCATGACTGCGTCTCTGCCTAATCCTGCTTGTACTTCTGCTGCACTGCCTGACCACATGTGTACCGAAACCAAGCCTGGAATAAAGACCATGATTTCTCTTACACCTAAGCCTAGTCTGGGAGTTTGCATTGCGGGTCCAGCCGCCATGGTAGCCGGGCAGCCGTCTGCTCTAACAGATTTTTAACCAGCCAATTTGTCTTTA
This sequence comes from Thalassophryne amazonica, assembly GCF_902500255.1. NCBI lineage: Eukaryota > Metazoa > Chordata > Actinopteri > Batrachoidiformes > Batrachoididae > Thalassophryne > Thalassophryne amazonica. The sequence continues at coordinate 93,749,839 of NC_047104.1, read as the reverse complement.
AAAAATCGTGCAATCTTTGTTTTCAGTGGCAAAGAAGGCTGTATATGCTGACTGCATTCCTGAAATGAGACAGCCTAGTCATGGTCAATAAATGCAGCCTTCAAAGGGTGCAGCCCCTGAATTGATGCACAGCTGCTGAAGTGCAGAAAACCAAGTCAATTTTTCAATTTGAGTCTTATGGGCTTAAATTACACGAGTGCCAACAATATTGTGTGATTTGTTGCTAACTGAGAGAATTTGAAGGAAGAACATCTCACATGAAGAGCAGATGATCCTACCTGGAAGCCGAAACAGATGGTAGGCACCACACTGAACACTGATTCCCACAAGCCTACGCTGGAAATCACAAAACACTAGAGTACAGCAACTGCATAAAATGATGAACACACACACATACATGTGCATCCATTACAAAATCCTGTCACTGACCCTTTACTGTGCTCTGCAGCAATCACGACTTCCTGCTTGTCCATGATGTAATATTTGACGATCACTGCCACGCAGAGATAGGAAGCAGCCAGCGTCCCCAGCACACTGACAATACAAACAGCTTCATCACACGTGTTAACGCTGAGTGTTACAGCAGTGGGGCCCCAGGAAAGAGCCGCATACCTGGTGTATTTCTGGATGGCTATTTCTTTGGGGATGGACAGTGGCAGGACGATGACGAGGCACAGCACCAAGAGGGCAAATCGCTGGTTGGTGTACCAGTAATATGGTATTTCTCCCTCACCGGACTCGGTCACTGTCTCATATAAAGACATGCACACTGGACAAACACACAGACACCGTCACAGACAAACAGCATGTACAGTTAGGGCCGTAAATAATTTGACATCAACACGTTTGTTACTGCTGCATTTCTTTGTCGACACAAACAGACAAACTGTTGCACATTTTAGTTGATCAAACACGCCATATGGCAAGTTTACTCGTCTCCCTTGTCTGCAAAAAAACAACACATTTTTGTGTGCTTTGTTTCTCAATTGATGTGATTCAGTCGAAGGTCCAGCAACCAGTGCTTGTTAAATTTTTTTTAAGAGTCAAGAACTTTTTGTGGTATTAAACTATTGGTATTGACGGGGAGATCACACACACACACACCGATATTACCAGATGCCACACACGCACCTCATGTCACAGCAGATCTCTTCTGAGGTCCCCATTTATTTATCTAGTGAGGGAGGTCAGGACCAGGCCCTGACAGATGGCACCCCCAACACACACACACGCACTTTTTTCCACTGACCTACAGGCAAGTACTCAGCCTCCTCCAGGGTGAGGAGCAGAAGATGAGTTTCTTGACTGGTGGTTGGCTCTCACTGCGGTATTGTATCACTTCCTGTTCCGGAGCACAGCGTGTTTTGCTGTACTGTTAGCTGTTAATCTGCGCAGTTAGATTGATCTAGTTACTAGATACGATGTTTTCACAGTGTAATCCTTCACGTGCCTTAACTAAAGCACTCCCTCTGCTGAATCACCTCTAATATTATTTACACATTATTCACTTGTGTGTTTTTAGGAATCCGCTAGCTTAGCGCAGCTACTAGCTCTTAGCCAATTTAGCATGGCGGCTTATCCTGTCTCCTCCCGCACTTTTCTGCCTGGGTGGTGAAATGGTTTAGTTATTCTCGGCCTCCTTTAGCAAGTAATGGTACTTGTAATAAGTGTAGCTTTATTCGTAGCTTTGGAGGCCAGGCTGGGCGAATTGGAGACTCGGCTCCGCACCGTGGAAAATTCTACAGCTAGCCAGGCCCCTGTAGTCGGTGCAGACCAAGGTAGCTTAGCCGCCGTTAGTTTCCTTCTGGCAGATCCCGAGCAGCCGGGAAAGCAGGCCGACTGGGTGACTGTGAGGAGGAAGCGTAGCCCTAAACAGAAGCCCCGTGTACACCGCCAACCCGTTCACATTTCTAACCGTTTTTCCCCACTCAACGACACACCCGCCGAGGATCAAACTCTGGTTATTGGCGACTCTGTTTTGAGAAATGTGAAGTTAGTGACACCAGCAACCATAGTCAATTGTCTTCCGGGGGCCAGAGCAGGCGACATTGAAGGAAATTTGAAACTGCTGGCTAAGGCTAAGCGTAAATTTGGTAAGATTGTAATTCACGTCGGCAGTAATGACTCCCGGTTACGCCAATCGGAGGTCACTAAAATTAACATTGAATCGGTGTGTAACTTTGCAAAAACAATGTCGGACTCTGTAGTTTTCTCTGGGCCCCTCCCCATTCGGACCGGGAGTGACATGTTTAGCCGCATGTTCTCCTTGAATTGCTGGCTGTCTGAGTGGTGTCCAAAAAATGAGGTGGGCTTCATAGATAATTGGGAAAGCTTCTGGGGAAAACCTGGTCTTGTTAGGAGAGACGGCATCCATCCCACTTTGGATGGAGCAGCTCTCATTTCTAGAAATCTGGCCAATTTTCTTAAATCCTCCAAACCGTGACTATCCAGGGTTGGGACCAGGAAGCAGAGTTGTAGTCTTACACACCTCTCTGCAGCTTCTCTCCAACTACCATCCCCTCATTACCCCATCCCGTAGAGACGGTGCCTGCTCCCAGACCACCAATAACCAGCAAAAATCTATTTAAGCATAAAAATTCAAAAAGAAAAAATAATATAGCACCTTCAACTGCACCACAGACTAAAACAGTTAAATGTGGTCTATTAAACATTAGGTCTCTCTCTTCTAAGTCCCTGTTAGTAAATGATATAATAATTGATCAACATATTGATTTATTCTGCCTTACAGAAACCTGGTTACAGCAGGATGAATATGTTAGTTTAAATGAGTCAACACCCCCGAGTCACACTAACTGCCAGAACGCTCATAGCACGGGCCGAGGCGGAGGATTAGCAGCAATCTTCCATTCCAGCTTATTAATTAATCAAAAACCCAGACAGAGCTTTAATTTATTTGAAAGCTTGACTCTTAGTCTTGTCCATCCAAATTGGAAGTCCCAAAAAACAGTTTTATTTGTTATTATCTATTGTCCACCTGGTCGTTACTGTGAGTTTCTCTGTGAATTTTCAGACCTTTTGTCTGACTTAGTGCTTAGCTCAGATAAGATAATTATAGTGGGCGATTTTAACATCCACACAGATGCTGAGAATGACAGCCTCAACACTGCATTTAATCTATTATTAGACTCAATTGGCTTTGCTCTTAATAACATTTACATTCACTCTGATGGACTACCCAGCAGTGGGGAATAAGTTTCATTACACTAGAAGTCTTTCAGAAAGTGCTGTAACTAGGTTTAAGGATATGATTCCTTCTTTATGTTCTCTAATGCCATATACCAACACAGTGCAGAGTAGCTACCTAAACTCTGTAAGTGAGATAGAGTATCTCATCAATAGTTTTACATCCTCATTGAAGACAACTTTGGATGCTGTAGCTCCTCTGAAAAAGAGAGCTTTAAATCAGAAGTGCCTGACTCCGTGGTATAACTCACAAACTCGCAGCTTAAAGCAGATAACCCGTAAGTTGGAGAGGAATGGCGTCTCACTAATTTAGAAGATCTTCACTTAGCCTGGAAAAAAGAGTCTGTTGCTCTATAAAAAAAGCCCTCCGTAAAGCTAGGACATCTTACTACTCATCACTAATTGAAGAAAATAAGAACAACCCCAGGTTTCTTTTCAGCACTGTAGCCAGGCTGACAAAGAGTCAGAGCTCTATTGAGCCGAGTATCCCTTTAACTTTAACTAGTAATGACTTCATGACTTTCTTTGCTAATAAAGTTTTAACTATTAGAGAAAAAATTGCTCATAACCATCCCAAAGACGTATCGTTATCTTTGGCTGCTTTCAGTGATGCCGGTATTTGGTTAGACTCTTTCTCTCCGATTGTTCTGTCTGAGTTATTTTCATTAGTTACTTCCTCCAAACCATCAACATGTCTATTAGACCCCATTCCTACCAGGCTGCTCAAGGAAGCCCTACCATTATTTAATGCTTCGATCTTAAATATGATCAATCTATCTTTATTAGTTGGCTATGTACCACAGGCTTTTAAGGTGGCAGTAATTAAACCATTACTTAAAAAGCCATCACTTGACCCAGCTATCTTAGCTAATTATAGGCCAATCTCCAACCTTCCTTTTCTCTCAAAAATTCTTGAAAGGGTAGTTGTAAAACAGCTAACTGATCATCTGCAGAGGAATGGTCTATTTGAAGTGTTTCAGTCAGGTTTTAGAATTCATCATAGTACAGAAACAGCATTAGTGAAGGTTACAAATGATCTTCTTATGGCCTCAGACAGTGGACTCATCTCTGTGCTTGTTCTGTTAGACCTCAGTGCTGCTTTTGATACTGTTGACCATAAAATTTTATTACAGAGATTAGAGCCTGCCATAGGTATTAAAGGCACTGCGCTGCGGTGGAGTTTAGACACAACTGACTGTGAACAACCAACATGTTTTGCAACATTGCGTGATGATTTACCCTCTTAAGAGTTTGATAATCCTCTCCTTTGTTTCAATTGACATCTCTCGTGTTGGAGCCATGATTCATGTCAGTCCACTTGGTGCAACAGCTCTCCAAGGTGTGATCACTCCTTTTTAGATGCAGACTAACGAGCAGATCTGATTTGATGCAGGTGTTAGTTTTGGGGATGAAAATTTACAGGGTGATTCCATAATTTTTTCCTCAGAATTGAGTGATTCCATATTTTTTCCCTCTGCTTGGTCTAAAAAAGTAACAGTTACTGACTGCCACAATTTTTTTTCCTGATTTCTTATAGTGTTTTCTTAAAGCCAGAAAGTTGCCATTTGAAATGACTTTAGTTTTGTGTCATGTCTGTGATCTGCTTTTTTCTACAAAATTAAACAACTGAATGAACATCCTCCGAGGCCGGTGATTCCATAATTTTTTGCCAGGGGTTGAAGATTACAATTTGTTCATGTAAATGGGAATCTTCTTTACAGACTAAGGTTAATTATGGAGTTCCACAAGGTTCTGTGCTAGGACCAATTTTATCACTTTATACATGCTTCCCTTAGGCAGTATTATTAGACGGCATTGCTTAATTTTCATTGTTACGCAGATGATACCCAGCTTTATCTATCCATGAAGCCAGAGGACACACACCAATTAGCTAAACTGCAGGATTGTCTTACAGACATAAAGACATGGAAGACCTCTAATTTCCTGCTTTTAAACTCAGATAAAACTGAAGTTATTGTACTTGGCCCCACAAATCTTAGAAACATGGTGTCTAACCAGATCCTTACTCTGGATGGCATTACCCTGATGTCTAGTAATACTGTGAGAAATCTTGGAGTCATTTTTGATCAGGATATGTCATTCAATGCGCATATTAAACAAATATGTAGGACTGCTTTTTTGCATTTACGCAATATCTCTAAAATTAGAAAGGTCTTGTCTCAGAGTGATGCTGAAAAACTAATTCATGCTTTATTTCCTCTAGGCTGGACCTATTGTAATTCATTATTATCAGGTTGTCCTAAAAGTTCCCTGAAAAGCCTTCAGTTAATTCAAAATGCTGCAGCTAGAGTACTGACGGGGACTAGAAGGAGAGAGCATATATCACCCATATTGGCCTCTCTTCATTGGCTTCCTGTTAATTCTAGAATAGAATTTAAAATTCTTCTTCTTACTTATAAGGTTTTGAATAATCAGGTGCCATCTTATCTTAGGGACCTCATAGTACCATATCACCCCAATAGAGCACTTCGCTCTCAGACTGCAGGCTTACTTGTAGTTCCTAGGGTTTGTAAGAGTAGAATGGGAGGCAGAGCCTTCAGCTTTCAGGCTCCTCTCCTGTGGAACCAGCTCCCAATTCAGATCAGGGAGACAGACACCTCTCTACTTTTAAGTTTAGGCTTAAAACTTTCCTTTTGCTAAAGCTTTATAGTTCGGCTGGATCAGGGACCCTGAACCATCCCTTAGTTTATGCTGCTAAGACTTAGACTGCTGGGGGGTTCCCATGATGCACTGAGTTGTTTTCTTTCTCTTTTTGCTCTGTATGCACCACTCTGCATTTAATCATTAGTGATTGATCTCTGCTTCCCCTCCACAGCATGTCCTTTTTCCTGGTTCTCTCCCTCAGCCCCAACCAGTCCCAGCAGAAGACTGCCCCTCCCTGAGCCTGGTTCTGCTGGAGGTTTCTTCCTGTTAAAAGGGAGTTTTTCCTTCCCACTGTCCGCCAAGTGCTTGCTCACAGGGGGTCGTTTTGACCGTTGGGGTTTTACGTAATTATTGTATGGCCTTGCCTTACAATATAAAGCGCCTTGGGGCAACTGTTGTGATTTGGCGCTATATAAATAAAATTGATTTGATTGACTGGTGTGAACCTCTTGACAAGAGAAAAGACACTTTATTTTAGAAAGGACAAAGCAGCCTGTTTGACAATCCACAACCATCCCAGGGCCCAGACAGCCTGTACACTGAGTGTAGGTATTTGGGGGTGGTTTCAGACAACAGGTTTGAAGTGGGAGCAGTGTACAGAAGTCATCCAGAAGAAGGGGCAGCAAACGCTTTATTTTCTGAAAAAGTTGGTTTCATTTGAATGTTGACTACAAAAAATGCTCCAGATGTTTCACAACACTGGCTTTTTGAAGTGTTTAAGATTTTGCATAATATGCCTGGTTTGCCAGTGCAACAGAAGCACAAAGAGTGCACTTTGGAAAATAGTAACAACTGCCAGTAGAGAGATGGATCCCTCAGCAGTGCAAAAAAAACCTTAGCAGATCCAAAAGGTGGTAGTTACACCACCCAGCCCTCTCAAAAACAGGACAAAACAGCTGATTCCCACAGCAATCAGTTACTTAAACACCTAAAAGGAAATATTTAAACCAGTTCTCTGCTCAGTGGGTCTGAACAGGGGGAATATACAGTAGTGTTTAGAGTAATAGTAGTGCTATGTGACTAAAAAGATTAATCCAGGTTTTGAGTATATTTCTTATTGTTACATGGGAAACAAGGTACCAGTAGATTCAGTAGATTGTCACAAATGCAACAAGACCAAGCATTCATGATATGCACACTCTTAAGGCTATGAAATTGGGCAGTCCCGGCGCCAGAAAAAAAATATTAAGGGGGCGATGAGTTTATCACAGGGTGCGGGTTGCTCCCCCCCCCCCCCCCCAAAAAAAAGTGCGCACCGGAGGAGACGTGCCTCTGAGCATGCGTAATGAATTGAGTGCGCCCCTGGAAAGCTCGTGTATTTAGGCTACCCCGTTGTAAGAGTCTAACTGAGTAAGAGTCATGACAGTATTTTTTTAATTATTATTTGAACGTATAGACCAGTGGTGTCCAAACTTTCCAGAAAGGGCCGAGAGGGTGCAGTTTTCTTTGCAACCACTGACTCCAGCAGGTGATTTCACTGATTAACATCCCTTTGAACAGGTGGGATGAGTTCATCAGTGAAATCACATGCTGGAGTCAGTGGTTGCAAAGAAAACCTGCACCCTCTCGGCCCTTTCTGGAATAGTTTGGACACCACTGGTATAGACCTTCGGTCAAGTGATCTCCTGCATACCACACAGAGCCAGTGTTCTGTCGAGATGAGGTGCGCCAACTTTCGACACGCTGAGCTGTGACGTACCTTCGTGTTGTCCAATAGGAACGACGCGTCGGGCCAAAACACGGAAGACTCGTGGCAGAAACCACTGGTCTGTACAAAATGGATTGGACCAATCCGATTGGTGCAGAAACCACTGATCTGTACAAAATGGATCGGACCAATCCGATTAGTGCAGAAACCACTGATCTATACAAAACATTAACGTATGATAGGACTGCTCATTTAGAGAGCAGTTTTCTGAAGAAAAATCATTGGAAATGTTTTTTTGTTGTTGTTTGTTACCTCAGAATTTCTGATTACTGTTAAAAAAAAAGTTTATAACACTTGTAAGTAAAATAGCTAAATAAATCAATAAATAGTTCTTTAGAAACCTTTCATCTGTAAATTAAAACCACCTGTTATTTCATATTAGATAATTTCTTGTTTAACATAAGGAACCTCAGGCATTTATTTTTAGACAAATAAAATAACATGGAAACTTGTATATTTTTTAAGTCTGGTAGATTATTTATATCTCATTTCAACCAGAAAAACAAACACTAAATAAATACAATGTTTATTATAAATGCAAAAGGAAATAATTTAACAATGACTGCAGTGTGATTGTAAAGTAGGATTTCTGTGACATAAACCTCATGATTAATTTTTTTATAGTCATTTAAACTCGTAATTTCGTCAAAATATGTAATTGCCTTTAATGTTATCAGGACAGAGTCATTTCTAAAATATGAATTTGAGCACAATAAGTGGAGAGCTTCTACTTGTGCAAATGTCTTTTGACTTTGATTCGTGGACATTTTTAATGATCCGTTCATTTATTGTTAAAATATAAAATGAAACAGCTTTTTTAAAAATAATAAAATAGTTGCTGTTCAAAGAGCCTTTTATTTAGAAGCAGGGTGATGTTCTGCTGGATTCTCGGGACCAGATGAAGGTCTCTTCTGCAGTTTTTAACTCTGGTGGTGTTGCTGAAAAGTAGAGATGTTTCTTTCGACTGGACTTCGCAGTGTTCAGCTCATCAATGGAAGTTGGTTGTCTGCACAGCAAATGTTCCTGATTGGGACAAATAAAAATATTTCTTTAAATATAAAGAAACACTAAACAGTTTATACATAAAAAAAAAAAAAGGGGGGAAAAACGGCAAAAAAAAAAACGATGGAAAAAACACCTGAAAAAATAAGTTATTTAAAGCTGAGCTTTTGTGGTGTCTGAAAAAAGCTGTAGCTTTATTTGGTAAAACTAAAAAAGACTGAACCATTTACAAATTAAAAGTGTTCACTCAGATCAACTGTGCTAAAAGGCTAAGCTAACGTTAGCCGATCATTAAACCTTCACAGTTCAGTAAACGTCACGTTTTATTTTTACATTATTCTCACCTCAGTAAAGCTGCAGAACTAAACTCCGTTGGGCAAACTGGGACTTCGCATATATCCAAAAAGTGGGAGATTTCAGACTGAGTGGGTTTGCTCCATCACCCCGGCGGCCTGGATCGCTCTGCAAAGTGATGATGCCTGAAGGCCGGCTTCTCCGTGCAGGTCGGCCCGCTGTCGCGGTTCGATCGATATCCCACCATGACGTCAGTCCTCCCTCGGTCGGTGTCATTCTGAAAAGTAGCTGAAAAAGCTTCTCCCAGCAGGGTGATGGGAGAATCGTTCTACTGCTGTTTTTTAAAGGTTTTTTTGTGGTTCAGACGATGCAAATTCAAGATGGTGATTGCTGAACTTTATTCAGGTTGTGGAAACAGCCAGAGTGTGACGTAGCAATCTCCCCTTGCCGCTTCCGAAGCGACACGTCTGACGTCACGACGGAAACGCACCACCCTCTGCCGCACTGACAAGCGCAACCCTCAACCTATCAAATCCCTTGAACACAGACACACGCCATATCCGTTTGTTTTAAAAATTAATTACTTTAGTTAATTTGGTTTATTTGTTAAATACGTGATATTATTGAATAGCTAATGTTTTGCTATATTTTCCAGTATTTCTTTTTCTTTCTTTTTTATTTTTTTGATAACTCTAACATCCGAGGGGGCGAGGTTGATGACGTGAGGGGGCGTCGCCCCCTCATGGCGCCGGCTATGAAATTGGGCTATTTCTTTATATAATGTGGAGTTGCGTCAGGAGGGTCATCCGGCATAAAACTTGTACCAATTCAACATGCAGATCCACCTCGGATTTGCTGTGGCGACCCCAAGTGCAAACAAGGGATCAGCCAAAGGGACTTTCTTTATTAAATGATAAAGATTGGGATTTTTCCATTTTCTAAGATTTTTCCTGACTTTGCCCTTTGACCTATGACCTTGAAAATTTAATCAGTTCTTGCCAAACAGGATATGAATTTTCAGTACAAATTTAGCTTTGTTTTGCTTTCATTTATCACTTACACTTCTCCAGCTGATCCTGTACCACCACCAGGAAGGCCACACATATCATGAAGAGGTTGAAGCAGAAGCAAACCTCACAGAGCCGTCCCGCAGCTCGACCGCACACCTCTCGCACCACGTCCTGATAGGTCTTCTGTCTGCTGACAGACGAGGCGTAGCCCAGGACCACCAACCCGCTGACAAGGAACACCAATGACACCTGGGGACAGAGCGACACTCAGACTGCAGATACAGTGAGGGTTCAAACCCAAAGAAGGACGCTTAGAGATCAACTGTGAAAATAGATGGAGAGAGGGGAGAGAGAGAGAGCCTGGGGTGGTGTATGTGCACAGTCACTGGCCAAATTATTAGGTGTATCTAATAAAGTGTCCTGGTCTCACGGCAAGTCGTGATTCAGAAGCACGAAATATACATTAATCTATTGGTTCGTGATATTGTGACGAAAAGCGCCTCGTAATTCGTCATGGTAGCACGAATTCATTCTAATTCATTCTGCGATGGCTGCACAAAATTAAAAGTGAAGCAGGGGGTGGTTATGGTTAGGGTTGGGGGTAGGATTAGAGTTAGTAATCCTGAGTTTAAAAACAAAAAAAAAACCCATCATGAAAATTTGACTCATTTTGTGATGGGAGCATGAAAGAAAACGTGAGACTGGGCTGCACAGAGGACATCTTCAACCTATTTATTCTCTCATTACTATTACACTTTTTTTTTTTTGTATAGCATTATCATGAACTGGATTTTTTTTTTCCATCAAGGAGGTTATATTTTCAGCAATGTTTGCTGATTTTTGCTGTTTTGCTTGTTATCACCAGGATTACTCACTTGTCCAAGAAAGAACCTGTTTTGATTTAGTGCAGATTCATACCTAACAGGTAACCAGTGGCTCTGGGCTACTACTACCCCCCCCCCCCCCCACTCCTCTTATGAGCTATTGTGAGATCGGGCATAATGCAGCATAAAGAACCACATAAAATACATAAATACATGGAAAATCCAAATATACGATATTGTTAAAAAGTCACTGACACTAACCAAACAAAAAATGTTTTTTTGTAACAGAAAATTTTAACTTATTTTATTAAAGAAAGAAGTATATTAAAGAAAGCAAGACACCATTTAAAATAAATTAAAACATGATTAATTTGTTGGTTTACAGTCCAATGCATCATTCTCCAAAAACAATGAAGAGGGATCACTGAAATAATGAATTGATCAATGTGATGGTGTCATAAATTCATGGGATAGTTCTTATAAAAGTATTCATATTTAAAGGTAAATGATATTCACATCACTCTTTAAAGGCAGTATCTTGTAGAAGAATTTTTAGGTCCTATTTGAACTATGATGAACTATCAAGTGTCCTGATCCGAACTGTATGTCCTCTGGTTGAACTAGCAGGTGTTCAACCCAAAAAAGGGCTCTATTAGTCATTTAGTCTGTCAGGGGCTTTCCAAGGCCTTTAGGTGCTTTCCCGTAGGCCACGTGCAGGGGCCTCAGGCCAGCTGCACCTGTGGCTGAGGCCACGTGCGGGGGGGCCTCAGGCCAGCTGCACCTGTGGCTGAAGGTCTTTTAAAAAAAATCAGTTGTAAATCCTTCACGTTTAATGGGAGCGTTTGTCACATTGAAATAATGGCCTAACACCTGCTTAGGGTTCACTAGAGGACGCTTCCAATAGAAAACCATGTCTTGGGAAGAAATAAATAAAAAAGTTGAAGGAGGAGCGATGCCCGCGGGTCTCCAATAAATAGATGAGCGCGGTTGTCATATTCAGTCTCTCTAGAGGACTCAGTTTGTCTAAGCTCTGTGTCGAAGGCTTAAATAACTTAAAAAACTCTGTGCATTTTATCTTGCTTAAGGCTGAATTATTCTAAAGTGTTGTGTCCTTTTCTAGCATATCACTTGCAATTAGTTTGTGTTATCTAAAAGACGACATCCCGAGAAGACTAAAGACGGACCACGACAGAACTTGGCGAGCCAGCTTCAGGAGGGTCCAGGGGCATTCCGGCAGCCTGGGGCAGTCCAGCTCATCCCTCCAGACCGTAAATAACAGTGATCACGACTAAAAGGTAAGCAGAAACCTTTTATAACTTCTGCACGATCTGGAGGAGTGAGTCGGGATTTCCGCCCAAGTTGACAGGTGATTATTTTTTAATTGCCTCTTACCCAAAAGAACCTGGACTAAGAAAATTGATAAGAAAAAAAAAAAAGATAAGATTGAAAATGATCAGGCCTTGTAGATAAAATGCTCAGAAGGTGTGTGTGTTCCCGGGAAAAAGAATGTCTGTGTGAGTGAAAGGTCAGGAATGTTCATGAACTCTGGTGCGGAAAAGAGTGCGTGGAGAACTACCTGGAGGCTTGGGGAATAATGGTGTTGAAATTCGTTACTAACGTGCCGGCTGATAGCATATGCGCTGTAGGGGTTAATTTAGGGGAGTATACTGACAAATAGATACAAGGTAATACAAGGTTATTTAAAGAGTTTAACAGAGACTGAAGTGAAATAAGTGAGAAAAAGAGTTTAACAGAGAATACGTGCAGAGGAAGCACAAGATAAGCGCCTGATGGGGCGCAGTAGAAATACCGTACGTGATGAAGAGATTTAAAGAGAAAAGTGCAAAGTAGCACAGCTGACAGTAAGTAAAAGAGCTCAATAAAGGACGTCATTTTTTAAGAAAAGAGAAAAACTATAAAAAATAAAAAAAAATGAATGAAGAGTTAGTGCAGAATACATGAGAATTAATGAAGCAGAAAATAGTGCAGTAAGGCACCAAATACACGCTTGTGGGGTGTGGGAGAAGAATAAGTAATTAAGTACACAGTAATATGAGTTTTTTATAAGAAAAGAAAAAGAGAGTATTTTCAGTGCAAAGGCACATTAAGCTCACGAGGAGCTCAGTAAGTGAAAAAAAAAGTAGAAGAAAGTGCAGAAAGGCACAGGATACGCACGCGAGGCGCGGTAAGGCGTAGAAGTAAATGAATATGTATGCTCAGAGAAGAGCTTGTGAAAAAAATATATTAAGCACAGGATACGCACGTGAGGCGCGGTAAGGCGTAGAAGTAAATGAAATATTGTACGCTCAAAGAGGGCTTGTAAAAAAAATAATATATGAAGTTGCTGGCAGCGCCGGAGAAGCTGTCTAACGTGAAGAAGAGATACATATTTAAACAGAACACATTGGTGTTAAGTGATTAAAAAGGTTGTTTAAAGCCGCGGAGTAAAGGGTGGCAGAGGTCTAGATAGAGATATATAGAAAGTTGTTTTTAATAATTTTGTGTATAAAGCTTTTGAAGATTGGTGTGTGGGAGAGTGGAGAGTATCGGGGAGTTGCAGGCAAAGCTGTGAGGGCCTTGCAGTCTGGCTGATATCAAAGATTAATGTGAAAGAGTACGAGAAGGAGGAGGCGTTTAGACCAACAGAAGGACTTGGGAGGTGCATGACAGGCAGAGAGGAAGTGTGAAACAGAGACAGTGAAGAAAAAGACAGGAGAAGAGACTGCTATGAAAATACAGAGAAGGTAGATATATTTCAAGAAGAAAACTAATAAACAACATAGCAGAAAAAGACAAGAAGCAGAAAGTTAAAAATTAGAAGGAAAATAGAAAGTCGGGAGCAAAGACATTAGGAAGTGTTAGGGTTGTAAGAGGATTAAATAAAGTTGGTTATAAATCAAAAGAGTTAAAGCTTAGATTATAGTGAAAAAGCTGACAGACTGATCAATGCTTGGGACAGTCATTGATGGGAGACTTAAGTGATGATGAAATAATACTCCCAGAACATTACTTGACTGACGGAGACATCGAAACCCAGGGAATCAGGACACATTTTGGCTGGAAAGGACCTATTTTGACAGGGTAGGAGCAGAACATTGGCAGGACGAACAAGAGATCAATCAGAAATTATGGCAGATTACTAAGGTAATCAATCTGAAGCAAAAGAAAGAACAATTCCCTCTAATTAATTGGGAGCTGCTGATAAGACATCTGTGGCATCAGGGTTTAACCCCGTGGCTGGAGCTGCTTTGTGCTGATCCTAATAAAGAAATTAGCATACCATTAAATCATTTAGTAACACTACCAACCGATCTAGGTGAAGAACTGTTTCCTAGGTTGACTCTGACTGTGGTCCCAAGGAAGGTTCGGTGGGTAACAGGTAAATTTTCATATTTAGTTAAAGAAAAAGAAGACGGGCATAACAGTTGGAAATTTAATCCTTTTAAGGGTTTAAAATACAAAACAGGTGTTACAGCCGGCAAGTTATTGGTCTGGATCAGGACAGCCCTGAGGGACTACCAGAGCACCATAGAAACATCTCACATAGCGTTTGTCAGGGTTACATGGGTAACTCTCAAGGTCAAGGTCGGAAAGTACCCCGCTAGACTTAGTACTAAGAAAATATCCAGGAAACGCACTAAGGCCAACCAATGTATGAGAAAGTGGCACAAAAGGTCACATGGGGGCAGGCAATGGCCTTTGGAGGGATCATTTGATCCGGTGATGTGTGAAGCAGTTGCGGTAGAAATACAGAAAAAAGAAATTAAAGATCAGCAGAAGAACGTAATAACAACAAAAAACGCACTGAAGAAAAAGAAGTTTTGGCCTTGTTCAAGCAGGAAGCACAGAGGCTACAGCAGAAAAGAGAAAAAATGACAGAGGAAAGATCCAAAGAGACTAAAGCCAGTGCAACCGAGCTGGGAAGCAGCAGCCACCCCCATATAAACGTCATGATATGGGAAAGACAGCTGGACAATTTGTATTAGGAACTCGTGAAGAGGACCAAGGCATGGATGTGGAGGGCAATTCACACTGACACTAAAAGCTCGAGAGCCACAAGGAGACAGGTCCTCAGTCCTGTCAAATGGATCATACAAGGTCTCCAAGTCCGAAAGTAAGTGGTCGCTCACCACGACCAGCAGGGGGGGCCACAAATAACAGTGACACGGAGGCAGACGAGGATAAAGAGAGAGACCTGAAGGCTCCGCCTGTACATCGAGGTCCACTGAAAACCGTCCCCTCCCACCATAAGTCAGCCGACTGGACCTTCACAGGCTATAGAGGCTCCGAAGAGTGGCACAAGAGCTTCTGTGACACACTGGATCTGGCCAGAAGAGATAATGAAGAACTAGCTGAGCAACTTCGGCTAGCGAAGGAAAGAATACAAAGACATAGGGACGCCGAGGAAAGAAGAATATTCCAACAATCGACGCCCAATCAAGGGAATCACATTATAGAGCCACCCACCCGAAAAATTTCTGGTGAGATCATCATTGAGAGTGCAAAAGAGGCCCGACTCAGGCAAAGACAACAATGTGTAGCTAAAGACATAGCGGCTTTAGAACAGAATATAACCAACTGGATAGACTGCCTGAAACCAGTCAGTCGCACTCGATCTGGAAGACAGTATGGAGCCCCCACAGAAGAAGAGGAGGACGAAGACCTCATATGCCCATTGGTGGTTAGAAATGGTCATCATGTATATACCCCATGGAGCTGGACAGACATGGTGGGGCTGGCCAACAGGCTGCCAGACATCACCCAAGGAGCTGGGAGATGGATAACTGCCTTAGAAGAAGGCACTGCAGGGGTAACCTTGTCTTTAGGTGACATAAAAGCCTTACTAATGCATGTCATGGGAAAACATGACACTGAAGAATTAGCAGGAAAGGTTGGACTAACACAAATGATGGGCACTAATCAACATGATGAAGTCCCCTTTAATCGCTATAGAACTCCATGTGGGAAGGACTGAGAAGAAGTACCCTGAGGTCTTGGATCCCTCTAAATTGGATGATGAGGAGTGGACACCTGAAGAGTGCCCAAAGAAGTTCCTGCACCGATTCCAGAAGAGATGGGCGGAGGAAACAGGAAATGCATGGAACCATTCTCCAGCAACTGAAATCCTGTTTAAAATAACTGTAAAAAAGGCTCTACCAGATGAGGTTCAGAAAGCCCTAGATGGAGTTGTGGGACTATCAAAAATGAATTGGGCTTTATACTCTGAGCATATTTGTCACCATCTTGAAATCTACAAGAAAGAAAAACAAAAAGAAGATGATGCAGCAAAATCCCTGACGAAAAAATTGGTGCAGATGCAGTTGGGAGAGCTAACCAAAGTCAAGAAAGAAAAAACAAAGACCCAGGCACCAATGATGACCCCTGTTCCTTCTGAGCCAGCAAGCCTAGGCCCTACGGCAAACACTGCTGCCACCATACAGGCACCTGTGGTAACAGCCACACAGAGCCCCCAAGGAGCAGCAGGAAGCACTCCTACAGGAGAAGTCTCAGCACCAGTGGAGCATCACTATCACTACCATAGCACTGGCACACCCGGAAATGGACCCACCTACAGTCATGGGTGGAGAGGAGAGTTACGGAACTTTCAAGGTCAAAGAGGAGGGTGGCGAGAGGATCTCGCCAACCTTCATTTGGAAGCAGATTCCAGAACTCAGCTCCCAGGAACAGTCAAGCGGGACCGCCTATGGGACCAACACCCCCAATAGGGGATCAACCCTCTAATGAGTGTTGGAGCTGTGGACAACCTGGACATCGAATGAGAAATTATCCGGCCCGACCTTGGGTTGGACCCTCTGCCTATTGGCAATAGGGGGGCCTAGAGAAGACAGAGGGGGAAACGGTGGCATTGGCTATTTCGATGATACCTAAGGAAGAGCCAACCGTCACCGTTAATATACAAAACAGAGATTTCCCTTTCATGGTGGATACAGGGGCAACATACTCTTGCATAGGGAAAATGGGCGCTCATCTCCCCCTCTCTGGGTCTGTAATTAAGACCATCGGCTTCTCTGGGAAAACTCAAATAATACCTTTTACACGCCCACTTCCTGTAACGATTGCAGGAAAAACAATTGAAGCACCCCTGTTATACTCACAAAATACACCTGTGAATTTGCTGGGAAGAGACATTTTATGTAAGCTACAAACCCAGATAGTGTGTACCCATCAAGGACTGCATTACACTTTCCTGACGAAGCACTCACCAACATTATGGTGCTTATGGACATGGAAAACAAGGTCCGACCTGTGCAAACCCATGGTATACTGGCTGAAGTTACAACCAGAAAATTCAAATCTCCAACTGGAATGGGAAAAATGGAAGTCCTGGGCAGAACAACACTATGAAGCAGTATATACACCTAGTTTACCTTTACATGTCACCCTGATGTTCGATGCCAAACAAGAACAGACTGACTATGCATGCTGCTGGGATGCATTGATGAATCAACGGCTGTTTCACATACCACCACAGAAATTTATTTAGGCCCCCAAGGGGCCGCAGCTTCTGTCAAGCTAACTTCAGCTGAACAACAATGGTATCAAGTGCCGAATGCCACGCCTCATGTGACCCTTTTAGTCTCAGAAAAGTACGAATCCCATGACCTAGGTCCAATGGTAAAGACAGCCTCAGAAGTTGAAGAATGGCAAAACATGGAAAGTCCACAAGTACATCTGTCAAAAGACCAGCAGTTTATACGAATTAATTAAAAGTAAATGATGAGGCTATAGCTCAAAAAGTGGAGCTCAATCCTAGACCAGAGGGACAGATGGTGTTTATCGGCCCAACAAGAGAAATTGTTAGAGCAAATACCACCAGTGGTGTGGTAAAAAGCAAAACGGATGTAGGACTAGTAAAAAACAGCCTTACCAGTAAAAATAAAAGTAAAACCGGGAGCAAAACTGCCTCACCAAAGGCAGTATCCATTAAAACCTCAGGCTATTGAAGGCATAAAACCAGTAATTAAGGGACTATTGGCAGCTGGAGTTTTAATAAAAACTGCAAGCCCATGCAATACTCATATCTACCCTATCCCTAAAAACAATACCAAAGAGTATCGGCTGGTACATGATCTGCCTCCTATCAATGCAATAATAGAAATGGATGCACCTATAGTACCTGATCCGCATACTATACTATCAAGCATCCCTGCTGGAGCAAAATGGTACACAGTAATCGATCTGTGTTCAGCCTATTTCAGTGTGCCTGTGCACCCAGACTCACAACATTTGTTTGCATTCACATTTCTGGGACAACAGCTAATGTATACACGGCTACCTCAGGGACTGAACCTGTCCCCAGCCATCTTTAACAAAGTCCTGGCTGAAGAGTTACAACACCTTGACATACCCAGTACATTGGTGCAATATATGGATGATCTCCTTATTGCATCAGAGACTCAAGAACAGTGTGAAAAAAGATTCATTAATTGTATTGCATGCATGGCCGATGGAGGTCATATAAAGTATAGTAAGGACAAATTGCAGTTCTGCAAACCAACAAGTAGAATACTTGGGGAAGACAGTTGTGTGGGGACCATGCGATGTATAGCCCAAAGCCAAGTGGAGGCTATAATCAAGGCTCCAAACAGTGGTGACAGATGCTTTCATTCCTTGGGATGGCAGGGTACAGTCGGCCGTGGATTTGTGATTATGCTATAAAAACTGCACCTTTGCATGCCATGATTAGAGCAGTGGGGCAACAAGCAATGCAGCTCTCCTCGTCTGGACAGATGAGCAACGGGAGCTTTTGAGGCCCTGAAAACAGACATGCAATCTGCTCCCGCGTTGTTAGGTAACCCAGATTATGGGAAACCTTTCCATTTGTATGTTACTGAAAAGCTGGTTATGCTTGTGGCTGTCTAATGCAGGAAACAAATGAAGGAAAACAACCATTGGCCTAGTATAGTACAAAGCTTGACAAACATTGAAACAGGATTGCCACCATGCTATCAGGGCTAGCAGCAGCTGCCTTTGCATTTCAAAAAGCATCATCCATAATCATGGGACATGCAGTAACGTTGTACACGTCGCATCAGTTACATGCCCTGCTAACCAGTCAACGTTTTGTACTTAACACAAGCTAGACGCACTGGATATGAAGTTGTGTTATCCGCTCCAGAAATAACAATACAACATTGTCACACGGTGAATCCTGCCACCAAATTGACCACACCGTTAGAGGTACTCCACATAACTGTGTGGCAGAGACAGAGAATTTTTGAGAGCCAGAGAACATTTGTATAATCACGCCATAGATGCCAGATCTAACCCTGTTCGTGGACGGCTCATGCTTTCGGATGCCGCGGGATTGCATGCGGGTATGGGGATTGTTTAAACTAACCCGGATGGCGAAACTTTGAATTACTGGAGTCCCAAGGAATTGATCAGCCTTTTCAGCCAACTGGGCAGAAATCAAGCCTTAACTATGGCTTGCCAGATAGCTAAAGATCAAACATTGTTATATCTACACAGACTCAGGCCTACACTTATGGCGTATGTCATGTACATGCTAAACATTTGGAAACAAAGGGGATTCCTGAGAGCAGTGGCACCCCTGTCACTCATGGAGAAGCGATTTCCCACTGTTACAAGCTCTCCAATTATCCGTCTGAGGTAGCCATCATTTAAATGTGCAGGTCATCAAAGAATAATAACATCATAGCTCAAGGTAACAAACTAGCAGATGACGCAGCTCGCAAAGGAGCACAAGGAGAAAATATGTTTCCACTGCTAACCATCCAAGATGGTGCCCACTGGTTTCACTTGACGCACTGATAGTGGCTCAAAGTAGGGCCAGTGGAGAAGAAAACGAATGTGGGTTAAACGAGGCGCTATTGAGACACGCAGTCAGGGGCCAGCGGACAAGCTGTGGCCGCAGTAGTCTTATGGACATTTTGTGTTACCCACCAATTTATACGACATGCAATCATTTGGGCCCACGGACCGATCATTGTCGCGAGTCCAAATTATGAACAAACTAAAGCTGTCTGGTGGTCCCATATATGGGCAGCTACAGTGGACCGTTTGTTTGAATGAGTGTGAGGTATGTGCACAGGTACCAATGTCCGGAAATCATTCACAGCCCACTTTAGTCCACATTCCGGTTCCTGATGGGCCATTCAGACATCTTATGATGGATTTCATAGACATGGGAGCTGAAAATTGAGTTAAACGAATGAGATATGTTTTGGTAGTGATATGCAGATTCAAGCCGATGGATTGAGGCAGTAGCCTCTGCAAATCAAGACCATAAACGGTAGCCAAATTCTTGTGCCCGAGACTGTCTTTCCAAGATTTGGCATTCCAGATACTATCTCATCTGACAACGGTAGGGCTTTTGTAGCCAAGGTTACACAAGAAACATTCAAACAATTGGGTATCAAACAGAAATTTGGGTGTGTTTATCACCCCCAATCAAATGGGGCGGTGGAACGGGCTAATGGCATTTTAAAGAACAAACTAGCAAAAATCATAGCAGACAGCAATGGCAAACTAACCTGGCTGGATGCGTTGCCGCTTGCTTTATTGTCAATGCGCTCACAAACTAATCCGACTAACCCATTTGACACCATTTGAAGCTCTTACGAGGTCGGCCGATGCCTATTCCATACCTGAGAGAGACCCTACGAAGGCCCATCGCTGGAGCAGCTACAAGACGAATGCATAATTATCTGAGACAGTTAACCCAATACACAAAACTATCTTTTTGCAGGTCAAAGGTGCTACAGAAGACAGAGAAGCAGAGATTCCACTCGAAAATCAGAGCATCCAGCCTGGTGATCTGGTTTACGTCAAAGTGTTCAAAAAGAAGTGGGACAGGCCCCGCCGAGAAGGTCCTTTTAAAGTTATTCTTGCCTCACGTACAGCAGTCAAAGTAGACGGTAAGGACACTTGGTTTCATTTAAACCACTGCTGTAGGGTTGGTGGCCAGCGCCCCTGCGGCCTCGGCAAGCTCGTCTTGGCAGAGCCGCCGGGCCAAGGGGGGGAAGCAGGAGAAGCCAAGAGACCCTACAGCAGGCACCGAGGACGGCCACGCCTCCCTGCAGCCAGAAGAAGCACCGAGGGAAGGCCAACGCCTCCCTGCAGCCAGGCGAACACGGCCAAGGCGCTCACAGAGACTGATTGAACAAAGAATACGACGCACAGCTTCAGAGAGTAGTGGATCCCTGCCAGATAGAGCAGCGACAGACTCAGATGCAGACTCAGAAACAACTGGAGACGCAGGCCAACAGACAGACAGAAAATACAGACCGACAGATAGACAGGCCCACAGGAGACATCAGACTCGGACAGCAACTTAGTAGATTTACCGACAGAAGAACCACAGGAAGGTACAACCCAGACAAAGCACAGATTACACCACACATCCCTAGTGACAGCTCATCTAGTGACGGCTCAATCAGTAGCACATCTAGTAGTACATCTCAACAGTCATCAGAGCAATGATTAAGGAATTATTCAAGGGATTGACAATACTACTGGTGGTCAGTATGGGAGAAAATAGACATCCAAAACATACAACGGACTGTGCCGTGGCCATGGCCGCAATAGCAGCTAAACAAGGCATTCTAAACACAGGAAAAACATATAATTTGGTATATATTAAATCAAAAGCCTACAAGAACATAGGAATACAGGGAAAGCTGGGGGATTACATATTAGGCGAAGCCATTAGCATCAAATGTGAAGAGGAGGGAACACTCAACATAGAGGTAATTGTGATAAAAGAGGATGCAGGGAAACCAAGCAAGACGTAACTGTTACAGTACATGAAGCCACAAAATGGGTAAAAATCAAACCAAGGAAAAAGAGGACAATTAGAAGCCTAGAAACAAGCAGTCACTTAGGGAGATGGGATCCCAGTACAGACCTAGCCCGTACACAAGGGTTGAAGACAAATCTATTTTACCAATGGTTGAAATTTTCGGCTAGGCAGATCAGTGAAAAGCCTTGCATAGCCTGTCACCGGAAAGGTGTGATACCTCAGGCTAAACCCCTACCTGATATCAACAACTGTTATAGGAGTCCCCAACATAACTCAGACCAAGCAGAATGCTATACACAATGTGTTATGAAATGGCAGTAGGTGATGAAAATATGCTGCCGACAGTAAACTTTGTCCAGTGCCTCTAAGTACAGAAGGAACGTTCCACCTATGATTAAAATAGAGAAAGGGATGATACACCCATTCTGTATAGCTAAAGGCTTAGTAGCACAATACATAAGCGATTGGCAGGTAGGGACGACCCAGCCAAACACCACATACAGTGTATGCAAAAGCTAGCAAGAATACAAACCGGCCAAAACAGCATGGAACATTATCATCTGTCACACCACTGCCAGCAGCAGGCATACAGTGTGAACAAATAGTACCGGCCACAGGGGGGTCTGTAATTGGACTGAATCTCACCCATGCTTCATGGGTATCTACTCCAAATTTAGCTAAGGGAACGGTACCCTTAGCTGACATCTTTTGGATATGCGGACAAAGAAGGAAACTCCTGTCATCGCTGTCCCCGAATTGGAAAGGCCTTTGTGCTCCTGTGAGCATCACAGGAGCAATAACAGTAATTGAAATGCCAAATTCAATACAACCCATGCCACAGAAACTTCGTAAGAAAAGAGGAATAATGACACATAAAACAGACTACAACGTCACAGTAAGAAACGGGATACCAGAAGGGATACCCCGACAGTTAGAAGCCATAGACAGTAGCAGAGTTAAAGCAGATGAAGACGCGGAATAAATGGGGATGGGCATTGGCGCTGTTCGGGGTTACTCCAAAAATCCGTTCTAGGTTCCAGGAGGTGCAGTGGATAATTACTTGTGGTATAATCAGCAAGATACCTGAACTGGACATTGGCAGCAGTAGGAGCCTAACCGAACAACTGCACGCCACCTCGCTAATGACAATGCAAATAGATTAGCTATCGAGATGATGATGGCTGATGAACAAGGAGTTTGTATTATGATCAAAGTGCCACCGAATGTTGCACAGCTATTCCCATGCGTACAGGGGAAGACGGAATTTGACAGAGCTCTTAATCACACTTGAAGAGATGCAACAGGAACTGTTAAGTAACTCCATAGGAGGGAGAAATGAAACTGACGATTCTGGATACATTGTAGGGAATGGAATGAATATTGGCCCACTATTTTCACTGTTTGGGACTCTAAGGAGAGGGTGGATATCATGGAAAGACTGGTTATACCAGATAGGTGTAGTCTTGGCACTAACAGGGGTGGCGGTCTTGCTGGTAATATGTTGTGGTATTCCCTTGATAAAATTTCTGGTCAATAAATTGATTTCATCCACAGTAGGACAGCTCCCACTGTTAGCCATCCGAGCCCTAGAAGAAAGCACAAACGAAACAGACAGAGAACCAGAATATATGGAAATGGATGAAATACCAATTATCCTCCCCGACAGCCCCCAGCTCCCTAATATTGTGGCATATACCCCAGATAGGGAGGACTGGGATGGACCGTGCTTGGTGATATTGTAGACGAGGAAGAAGACATGCACGCACATTTACATTCACACACATGCACCTACAAAAATGAGGGATAGGATAGATAATATCTGAAAGAATGACATGGAGCTGTAATAATGAACGTATATGTATATTACTAGGACACAGGAGTATGGCTGAGAGACCAGACTCCCCTGATCAGGGACCTATGCCTGATCTGCCTCTATCAAGTCTGATTGGACTCTCAGAACTGTTTGGAGAAGAGGATATACAGGAGGGATGGTCGAGCCGTGATTGGTCGCACAGCCGCCATCCATCCAGCAGCTAAACCAGTTGGCAACAGAAGGATCTTCATCATTCCAGCACCTGGCGATGACGGCTTCACAGAATCTGCCTGCAGCAAGAGTCGGCCCAAGGACTCCACCATCACCTGAAGGACTCTTTGGACTCAGGAACACACCCCTTCCGCAGATGCCATGGAGACAGTCACATGTGCCAGTGGCAACGATACCCTCCAGGGGAGGCAGCCAAGGTCGGCCATATGCAGCAACTGCCCGAGTGCATCCTAGACCCAATTCACTGCTAGGACCTGTCCCCAGCTTTCCACCCCCAAGGCAGGAGAGATATTCCGATCAGCCCAGTACCTCTGGAGGAGGATCAGCAGGGGTGGACCTTAGTCGAACTCACCCACCAGGACAGAGGGGAGCTTTGTACAGGCTGCTAAATGCCCAGAGTGTCCACCCACTTGCCTGTGCGACATCAACAATACTCCCCCCACACACGAAATGCCTTCCCCCTTGTACTTCCTGTCCCCTGGACTGCACAACCTTAATCTGGTCATGGTCACCCCCACTGGACATGGCAATCTTGGTTCGAGAGCTTCGTCTTCCACAAGAGTCTGTTCCAAAAACCTTGGAGCAGCTCCTGCCCCTCACAAATCACATTCCCCATGGGCTATTTGAGGAAATCATGCCACAACTGAGTCAGACAGCTGCATACCTGTTAAGGATACACCGCGACAATGCCAACATCTCTTGTGCTCAGGAGGGCCTCCATACTCAACTGTGTGGTCTTCAGTCTAGTATGGACATGCTAGCCAGCATGATGGAGCATATGGAAAGGGAACAGCTAGGGCTGGCCACCACCACCCTGAATGTGGGCAAGAATTCTCTGGGGGCCCTGTACAACCTGGCCAAGCAGCACAAGGAGCTGGAAGATCCATCAGAGAACTGCACGACTGTCTGAAAGCCAGAATTCCTGATCCTTCCCCCACTACCCCTGAAAGGCCAACCTCCCCATATTCCCCAACTTCTCCCAAAACTTCAGACGCTGAGTAAATGCTGAGGAGCGCGGACTGACGTAATGGCACTGAACACGGACTATGATCTTGGTTCTTGAGTTTGAATTACGGACTGGTTTCAGAAATCTGAGTGTAAATAAAAAAAAAAACAAAGAAGGATATATGTTAGTAACGAAGGTTCGGGTAAATGTCTGTCCTTACCATCATCTGCGTAACACAGATAAAGCTAATGCATACACATAGATATCACATTGCAAAGTTATAAAAGGGGACCCTTACACGGCGTGTTTGGAGATTTAGTAGTAAAGATGCACCATAGGGACCCCTTTTTCTTAAATTATAGCATGCCTTAAGAGACATGCATCGCCTAAATTTGGCGTCTGGCCAAAAAGGGCATTAGAAAACAAGCTGAAAAAGCAGAAAAACAAAGTGGAAAATGTTGAGAAATGGCCTATAATGAAAACCATTATATGATTGACTAAGGCAAATGACTTACGGACGGACATGAAGGGAAACCATTTATTGTGTTTATCATTTAACTAGACATAGCTGCGCTAACCTTAGAATAGTTTCTTGATTGGTTGACTAAATAATGGTAACGTAGGGGTTATTTGATGCATTTAAGTAATAAATGTGTGACTCTTTAACAAAATAATATGTAGAACCAAGTATAATGGGTTGGAGCCTCTGGTTGAGTGAGACAATAGATGCCAGAAGATGATTGGTTGCACTAATGTCAATGTAATGCCTTTACTTTGCCATGATTAAGAGGTTGCTGTAACTTGTTTTATGTGGCCATTTTAAGTGCCTTGAATTACACCAAAACTCAATGTTTGAATGTCACCTTGCGTTGATATAATCCAGCTAATTGATTCACCTTGTGCCTTAGTATGTAGGTTCACCTGCACTTCAATATATTTACCGTGTGAAGTATCACTTATATTCATATCCGCACCAGAGTTATCAGTAATTCGAGTGATGTGTTTTTCTTTTTTATTGCAATGCACAAATGAGGATGTCTTGTCAGTAACAACCCAAGAGTATAGTTGATGTAATGGGACTCTTTCGAGTCCCAGAGGAGGGACTGTAGAAGAATTTTTAGGTCCTTATTTGAACTATGATGAACTATCAAGTGTCCTGATCCGAACTGTATGTCCTCTGGTTGAACTAGCAGGTGTTCAACCCAAAAAAGGGCTCTATTAGTCATTTAGTCTGTCAGGGGCTTTCCAAGGCCTTTTAGGTGCTTTCCCGCAGGCCACGTGCAGGGGCCTCAGGCCAGCTGCACCTGTGGCTGAGGCCACGTGCGGGGGGGCCTCAGGCCAGCTGCACCTGTGGCTGAAGGTCTTTTAAAAAAATCAGTTGTACATCCTTCACGTTTTAATGGGAGCGTTTGTCACATTGAAATAATGGCCTAACACCTGCTTAGGGTTCACTAGAGGACGCTTCCAATAGAAAACCATGTCTTGGGAATGAAATAAATAAAAAAGTTGAAGGAGGAGCGATGCCCGCGGGTCTCCAATAAATAGATGAGCGCGGTTGTCATATTCAGTCTCTCTAGAGGACTCAGTTTGTCTAAGCTCTGTGTCGAAGGCTTAAATAAACTTAAAAAACTCTGTGCATTTTATCTTGCTTAAGGCTGAATTATTCTAAAGTGTTGTGTCCTTTTCTAGCATATCACTTGCAATTAGTTTGTGTTATCTAAAAGACGACATCCCGAGAAGACTAAAGACGGACCACGACAATCTTATCTGTTTATCTCTTGGTTTCCATGGCTTGAAGTGGACAAGAGTCTGCAACTCCCCTGGCCAATCCATTGCAGGTTACTTCCCAGCTAGGCTGGTTCCCATTTACAGCTTGGGTGGAGTGAGACAAGGTCTAAGAAAACAAACAGGTCTGCATATTGGCAGGCCAACTCCTTATCCACTGAGCTACTGCTCTTTAAGATACTCTAACTCAAATTGTAACATTAATAGAAGCAGCTAACAACTATTTATGATGTAAAATTTAGTGGTTTGGTGGCATCTATGGAGATAAAGAACAAACACTCCCTCTTGCTCTGAGCTTCCAGTTCTGTTTATGGGTGATTCTTTAACTAAGGGCACTACTTGGCCTTGTAAATGTAATTTCCACCACACCATTGCCTTACAATATAAAGCGCATTGGGGCAAACTGTTTGTTGTTATTTGGCGCTATATACATGTGCTCTGATGTCACTGTTTATCTCCATAGAAACTACCCAAACAATCTTTCATACAAACTGTTTAAAGGGACATTACAGTGTTGTGTGGAAATTACGGCAAATAGTGTGGGACAACTACATTTTGTTTAAAAAAAAATCACAACAGTTGTATGACATTGAATACCCCAATTATGTTTTGATTATTTTACTGATATTTTTTTCAGAGATATTTTAAAACATTAGAAAAAATGTTTCTTTACCATTCATTTTTATCATTGAAGATCAAAAGTCTGGGTGTGGGACAAGCACAAAACGGCAATATTTGCATATAATGATGCTGAAAAAAGGTGAAAAAGTCTTCATAGACTACTAGAACAAATTTCTTAACACACTTTCATTGTAAAGATAACTATAAAAGTGTGAAATTTCCCCTTTTTTCTGTTTTTCATACAATATGATCAAAGGACATAATAATTGCCCGTAGTCTAAGAATCACCCTTATATCCTTGTTCTGGCTGCTCATGCACATTTATCATATGTAATTTCCAAGTGTGCACGTTACCGTTGTGATTCCTGCCATGTGAATGCATTGCTTGGTCCTCCTTCCACTTATAAAGAGATAACAGTACTCACCACTTACTGCATAACTGATGGCTTTTTTAAAGATGATGGACAGCAACAATTTTCCACAAATACATCTTAAAAATCTTATTTTTAGGCCACAAATATCTAAGAACATTCTTGGATTAGAAACGACAAACATCTAGCTTTTCCCACAGAGCCGTTGGACCTGTTAATAGATTTCAACTGCCTTTTCTTCTGCTTGAGGTGGTGGAGGGAGGGTTGGGGAGGAGTGGCCAAGGAGGCAAGCTTTGTTTTGATTCTGAGATACAAGCAAGTGCAACATGTTGTAGCAGAAAATTTTTATAGTGCCTTTAAAGTAAATTATTTACAAAATATTAAGAAATTTTATGTTATTCTTGCCCCAAGTGAAGGAGTTAAAGTACCTCGGGTGTTGTAACAAAAAGGGAGCTGAGCCAAAAGGCAAACCTCACGATTTACTGGTCAATCTTTTTTGTCCTAGTCTCACCTATGGTCATGAGGGTTGGGTCATGAGCGAAAGAACTAGATCGCGGGTGCAAGCGGCTGAAATGGGTTTCCTCGGGAGGAAAGCCGGTGTGTCCCTTAGAAATAAGGTCAGAAGCTCAGTCATTCGTGAGGAGCTCAGAGTAGAGCCACTGCTCCTTCATGGAGAGAGGAGCAAGTTGAGGTGGTTTGGGCATTTGGTAAGAATGCCCCTTGGGCACCTCCCTAGGAAGGTGATCCAGTCATGTCTTGCTGGGAGGAGACCCAGGTCTAGGTGGAGAGGTTATGTCTCCACACTGGCCTGGGAACACCTCAGGATCCCCCAGTCAGAGGTGGTTAATGTGGCCTGTGAAAGGGAAGTTCAAGGTCCCCTACTGGAGCTGTTGCCCCCGCGACCCGATCCCAGATGAGTGAGAGTGACATTTTTTGCAGCATCGTTCCAGTTTTACACTGCACCAAAAATAAATAAAATTTTTAAAATTTTTAGTGTTCAATGCTCACCAAATTCACCCACTCCAGTGTAAGGATGGTGCTATGCAAGGCACTCAACTGGAAATTAAGGACATTGCTCAAGGGCAGTTTGTGACATTTCCTGACAGGGAATTTAACCAAGGATTCTCTGGTAACAAGCCCTACTCTCCTACACTACATATGGCAGAGGAATGCACTCAGCTGGGTGCTTCTCTACTGCATGTATCTGTATGTTTATTTGGCACATGTTTTACGCCGAATACCATTCCTGATGCAGCTCCACGTTGACCCGGGAATCTTCTGCCTTGGATGCAAATGCACCACATGGCCACCGCTGTTTCTGAGTTACTCAAACCAGCAGTTACTCCACAAAATGACTCAGGTCACCATTCTGAACCAGACCTTTTAACTGACGGGTGCATGCATGTGAGCAGCATTACTGCCCCACATGAATGGATGATAAGATATTTATAATCACATTTGCAGCAAATATCATGAGAGTGAGAGTGTAAGCACACAGCAGGTAATGCAATATTTCTTACAGCTTTGCTCATCCTGTACATACCACTTCCACGCTGACAGCGGTGGAGGCTCCTCCTGCCTTCTGGAAAGCCCAGGGGAAGTTGAGCAGTCCGGCTCCCAGTGCAGACTTCAGCATGATGAACACTGCACCGAAAGACCCGAGCCGTGGCGGTGCTGTGTGGGACGCAGACCGGGCCAGCAGGCTGATGCTCTCCCGGGCCAGTTCCTCCATGATCCAGAATCAGCTCTGACCCTGACAACACCTGGACCAAATTTGGCTAAGATGTTGTTCTGCCTCCTTCCTGGCTGTGGAAAGCAGTGTAGTAAATGGTGCAAATGTATAGTCCTGTAAACCTGTGCAGCAATGTCACACACTGAGGCCTAATTAGTCACTGTGAAGATTAAACATTTCACTCAGAGGTGAAAAATGTGTCACTAAAGTGAGTGTGTTTGCATGCATTCCCTCTCTGTCTATGCTCTGATGTATTAAGTCACTTATACTGTGTAAAGCTTTTTGAACAGCTAACATAAAATTTTAGAAAAAAGTCACAAATTTCAAATTATACAAAAATCAATCGCATACATATCTGTGGAAAATGTTTTAATAGTTAAAGCATCATCCTGCCTTGTTTTAAGCTTTGGGTGTGGGTTATGATGCTGACCAGAGGATCTGAACGTCCTCCCTGGGTCAGGAGTTCACTGACTTGTGGAGAAACTTAAAGCAGCCACACGTTACACAGTGATAAGATGTGCCTCATTATTTACTGCGGGAAGAAATGGAGAACACAGTGAACGCAGCATGGTGTGTGCCTCTGTACAACCTATGAGGAGCAGGAGCCATCTGCAGCACTTCACAGGTCACATTCCATCTGTGTCTGAAGCAGAGCTCCAGTGAGAGCAATAAGGTCACATTTTCTTCACCACTCAAAATGCTACGTTTTAATTGCCAAGTATGTTGAACTTCTGCATTGAGTATGTACTTTCCACTCCGTCGCTCCACTATCAGGAAGCAAACTCACGATCTCCGTCATGGGACGCGGACACTCTGACCATTTGGCCAAAACCTGGGCTCTAGCCTGAGTGATCAGAGTATCCTTTGTCTGTTAGGGCCCTGTCCCACTGGCGTTTAGGAGGATTTGCGCATGAAATGAGGAGACAAAGCTGAGCGTCCGCAACAAGGTGGGCGGAAATGACAAATGTCCCGGGGTGGATCAGCGAATACATGAGGAAGAAAAGCGGATATAAACAGGGAACAGAAGCGAAGGAGACCACGGAGGCGCCCCCATGAGGGGCACAGCGGCCATGATGCACTCGCCTAATCCGTGCCCACTCTGTCTGCATTAGAGGATGACATTTTTCGGGAATTCCCGGGGGTCACGTGATTCCTGCGGGATTCCCGCGGGATGGGAGTCAAAATTTTATCAATCCCGTGATTGGGATGGGACGGGAATAAAAATGAACAGGAGCGGGCAGGAGCGGGAATGCCAAAAATAGATGATGATTTTCATCTATTTAATGCCATGTTGAGGTGGCTCGGGCATCTTTTCCGGATGCCCCCTGGACGCCTCGCTGGAGAGGTGTTCCGGGCACGTCCCATTGGGAGGAGGCCCCAGGGAAGACCCAGGACATGCTGGAAGGATTACATCTCTCGGCTGGCTTGGGAACGCCTTGGGGTTCCCCTGGAGGAGCTGGGGAGGTGTGTGTGGATCGGGAGGTCTGTGCGGCTTTGCTTGAGGTGCTGCCCCCACGACCCGACTCCGGATAAAGCGGAAGAAAATGGATGGATGGATGGATGGATGGATAATGCCGCGTTCACACTGGGCGTGATCAGACGCTACAAATTCGCGGGGGTCGCGTGGCCCGGTGTGTTGCTCTGCTTTTGCTGTGAAAATTCACCCTGGTGCGTCATCAAATAGGAGGAGCTTCCATTCCGCTCGCCGGCTACGGTTGTCTGTCAAGTTAACATGACGGACCTTGATCACACGGAGCGAGTTGTTGTGGAAAGCTCCCAATACAGAGAGTATCATTATTTGCTGCAGGAGCTGTGTCTGGATGACGGCCGCTTTCAGCGGTCCTTCCACCTCTGCAGGACCCAGTTTGAGGACCAACTGTCCCGTTCACACGCGCACATGTAAACAATAAAAAAAAAAAAAAAAAGAAACTACGCTGCTTGCTGCAGCTCGCTCTTCCACCAAAAAACTCTGTCATAATTGTGTTTAGAAACCAGTCACCATTTGTTTTATTATACATCTGTGTAGTTAATTAGTAGTGTAAGTTAATAAGTAAAATAATCTCCATGAACGATTCGCTTGCGCGCACACGTAACATAAAAAGAAAAAGAAACTCCGTTCCTGCTGCTGCTCGCTCCAAAAACTCTGTCATAATTGTGAAATAAAGGACAAAAGAGACATAAGTCCTGCTCACAGGCTGCTACCAGATACATGACATGTTCACATCTTCAGTCAAACTCCAGACTTCTCCACGTCACTACATATTCAGTCCCTGATTGATCATCACGGTGCGAGACATACGTGAGTGGGATGGGAGTGGGACTGATTTTGAGTGGGAGCGGGATGGGATTGGGAGTCATCTTTACAGGAGTGGGACGGGATGGGATTTTTTTTTTTACTCCAGTCCAGGATTGGGACAGGATGGGATTTTTTTTGTGGGAGCGGGATGGGACGGGAGTGAAAATCCACTCCCGTGTCATGCTCTAGTCTGCATGCACGACATACCATTTGCGACCGTGATGTGGCTGTGCTGGGCACGCGTCATATCTGTTTTGCATGCTGTCCCGGTCCGCCGCCAAGCCGCGCCAACCCGTCAGTTGCGGATATCAGCGGATGACAGGGGATATGCAGCGCGTTGGTTGTGTATGTCCTGCATATGTCTTCAGTATGTGGTCAGGCAGTGATGCGGATCTCATCTGCAGCAGGATTTTTGAGCCGCTCAAAAATCCTGGCTGCGGACATGCGTGCCTCTGCGGATGATCACGGACGTGTTCGGATGGCGGCCGACTCATACAAGAATGTTACATGGTTATTGCGGTTGTTTGGCGGATGTGGGCCACTTTTGTGCGCATTCCATCCGCAAATCCTCCTAAACGCCAGTGGGACAGGGC
This sequence comes from Thalassophryne amazonica, assembly GCF_902500255.1. Classification (NCBI taxonomy): domain Eukaryota; kingdom Metazoa; phylum Chordata; class Actinopteri; order Batrachoidiformes; family Batrachoididae; genus Thalassophryne; species Thalassophryne amazonica. Next base: position 93,717,959 of record NC_047104.1, on the reverse strand, counting down.
CCTTAGGGAAGTGAGGTCTGTTCACTACCACGTGCACACTGACTCCTGCTGGCCTCCGTCACACCAGCACCTCACCTTGTCCAATTCAATTCAATTTCAATTTTATTTATATAGCGCCAAATCACAACAAACAGTTGCCCCAAGGCGCTTTATATTGTAAGGCAAGGCCATACAATAATTACGTAAAAACCCCAAAGGTCAAAACAAACCCCTGTGAGCAAGCACTTGGCGACAGTGGGAAGGAAAAATTCCCTTTTAACAGGAAGAAACCTCCAGCAGAACCAGGCTCAGGGAGGGGCAGTCTTCTGCTGGGACTGGTTGGGGCTGAGGGAGAGAACCAGGAAAAGACATGCTGTGGAGGGGAGCAGAGATCAATCACTAATGATTAAATGCAGAGTGGTGCATACAGAGCAAAAAGAGAAAGAAACACTCAGTGCATTATGGGAACCCCCCAGCAGTCTAAGTCTATAGCAGCATAACTAAGGGATGGTTCAGGGTCACCTGATCCAGCCCTAACTATAAGCTTTAGCAAAAAGGAAAGTTTTAAGCCTAATCTTAAAAGTAGAGAGGATGTCTGTCTCCCTGATCTGAATTGGGAGCTGGTTCCACAGGAGAGGAGCCTGAAAGCTGAAGGCTCTGCCTCCCATTCTACTCTTACAAACCCTAGGAACTACAAGTAAGCCTGCAGTCTGAGAGCGAAGCGCTCTATTGGGGTGATATGGTACTATGAGGTCCCTAAGATAAGAAGGGACCTGATTATTCAAAACCTTATAAGTAAGAAGAAGAATTTTAAATTCTATTCTAGAACTAACAGGAAGCCAATGAAGAGAGGCCAATATGGGTGAGATATGCTCTCTCCTTCTAGTCCCCGTCAGTACTCCAGCTGCAGCATTTTGAATTAACTGAAGGCTTTTCAGGGAACTTTTAGGACAACCTGATAATAATGAATTACAATAGTCCAGCCTAGAGGAAATAAATGCATGAATTAGTTTTTCAGCATCACTCTGAGACAAGACCTTTCTAATTTTAGAGATATTGCGTAAATGCAAAAAAGCAGTCTTACATATTTGTTTAATATGCACTTTGAATGACATATCCTGATCAAAAATGACTCCAAGATTTCTCACAGTATTACTAGAGGTCAGGGTAATGCCATCCAGAGTAATGATCTGGTTAGACACCATGTTTCTAAGATTTGTGGGGCCAAGTACAATAACTTCAGTTTTATCTGAGTTTAAAAGCAGGAAATTAGAGGTCATCCATGTCCTTATGTCTGTGTCTGTAAGACAATCCTGCAGTTTAGCTAATTGGTGTGTGTCCTCTGGCTTCATGGATAGATAAAGCTGGGTATCATCTGCGTAACAATGAAAATTTAAGCAATGCTGTTGTGTGGGCCGCTGAAGAGGAGGTACTGCTGGCCCACCACCACAAGAGGGCGCCCTGCCTGGAGTGCGGGCTCCAGGCACCAGAGGGCGCTGCCGCCTTACGGGAGCAGCCAGGGTGACAGCTGTCACCCATCACTGGACACAGCTGTTCCACTCAGCACGGAGGTATATCAGCAGGACGGCGTCTCCACCTCAGTGCCGAGATATCGCCTTGAGTTAAGGTAATCACCTCAGCAGCATATTCTGTGACAATATTTGATAACCCTTTCAGGACAGCGGACTACTGAAGGCCAAGTGTTTGGATAAGTACTCACCTTTCCTGCTTAAGTGTGACAAGAGGTGGAGGCGGCTTTGCCCCTCTCCGTCTACTGGGTGCGGTCGCATCCTACCTGTGTGTTTGTGCTCTTTTCCGCCAGCAGTACCGGATCCGACGAGCGAAGGCAGTGGCCACCTGGGAATTCGGGACTTGGCGGTTCCAGTACTTCTGGGTTTCGGTGGCAGAGGAGATCTGGGTGGTTCCGGTTCGACTAGGACGGACGTCTCCTACCTTTGAGCCTGCCCACACGACACCAGCAGATTTCGGCTTACGCCTCCAAATTGTTAATTGTTGTATTAGTTGTGTTCTTCTCACAACAGTAAAACTAATTCTTTACTTTTCTCCATTGTCCGTTCATTGCGCCCCCTGTTGTGGGTCCGTGTTCCTACACTTTCACAACAGGATATCTCGGCCAGCGTCATGGACCCCGAGGGGCGTCAACCGGCTGTTGAACGGCCAATGGAAGAACAAGGCGCGTCGGCGGCTTCGGGAGGGGTCATCGGTGAGTTGCAGCGGATCCTCACCGCTTTCACCTCTCGGATCGATTTAATGACCGAGCAGCACGTTCTCCTAAACCGCAGGGTGGAGGCTCTCGCCGCACAAGTGGAGGCGCGCCCTCCGGGCGCCGCTGCGGCTCTCCCTCCCGAGGACCCTGCGCGTGAAAGTGACGTTTCACTGGTCGTTCAACGGTCCCTTCCTCCGTCCCCAGAAGCATACATAAGCCCTCCAGAACCGTAAGGAGGCTGTGTGGAGACGTGCGCGGATTTTCTGATGCAGTGTTCGCTCGTCTTCGCACAGCGTCCCGTGATGTACGCGACTGATGCTAGCAAAGTAGCTTATGTGATAAATCTGCTTTGTGGGGAGGCACGCGCTTGGGCTACAGCGCTCTGGGAGCAGAACTCACGGCTCCTTCATTCATATGATGGGTTTGTACGGGAGCTCAGAACGGTGTTCGACCATCCCAACAGAGGAGAGTCCGCTTCAACCGCGCTACTGTCAATGAGGCAGGGGCGTCGGAGCGCAGCTGCCTATGCAGTCGCCTTCCGCATCGCGGCGGCGAGATCCGGCTGGAATAGCACTGCCCTCTGCGCCGCCTTTGTAAACGGACTGTCACTGGTCCTAAAAGAGCACCTGGTGGCGAAGGACGAACCGCGGGACTTAGATGGGCTCATCGATCTGGTCATACGACTCGACAACCGGTTAGAAGGACGCCGTCGGGAACGAGGCGAAGGGCGTGGCCAGGCACGCGTCGTCCCTCTCCCTTCCGGTTCCGACCGAGCTCCGCCCTCCCCACGCTCCTCTGTTCCTGCGCTCCGTGCGCCTACGGCTCCCCCTGCTGACGAAGCTATGGACAGGAGCAGGGCAACATTTAGGGCACCTGGAGCACAAAGGAGGCGGGCCTACGGAGCTTGTTATGTTTGTGGCTCGAGCGAGCATCTCGCAAACGACTGCCCCGAGCGGTTAAACTCCAACGCCCGCCCCTAGAGACTGGGCCAGGGGTGGGCCGAAACATTCACGTGGGACACACCCACATTGCCACACGACTCCCAGTCACGATCCTGTTTGAGGATTCAACCCTGAAGGCCCCAGCACTGGTGGACACGGGCTCCGAGGGGAATCTGCTAGACAGTAGATGGGCGAGGGAGATAGGGCTCCCTCTGGTGGCTCTTACCTCGCCTGTGCAGGTTCGGGCACTAGATGGCTCCCTACTCCCACCAATCACGCATAAGACACCTCCAGTAACTCTGGTGGTGTCAGGTAACCACCGGGAGGTGATCGAGTTCTTTGTGACTCAGGCCACCTCCCATGCTAAGGAGGAGGTCCGAGTCCCGCCCAATCTGAAGGCGGTGCCGGCGGAGTACCATGACCTCGCTGACGTGTTCAGCAAGGATCTGGCTCTCACGCTTCCTCCCCACCGCCCGTATGATTGTGCCATTGATTTGGTTCCGGGCAGTGAGTTCCCGTCCAGTAGGCTGTACAACCTCTCACGGCCGGAGCGTGAATCAATGGAGACCTACATCCGGGACTCATTAGCTGCCGGGTTGATCCGGAATTCCACCTCTCCGATGGGTGCTGGTTTCTTTTTTGTGGGTAAAAAGGATGGCGGGCTTCGTCCATGCATTGATTACAGGGGGTTGAATGAAATCACGGTTCGCAATCGATACCCGTTGCCCCTGTTGGATTCAGTGTTCACCCCCTTGCATGGAGCCAAAATCTTCACCAAGCTTGATCTTAGGAATGCGTATCATTTGGTTCGGATCCGGAAGGGAGACGAATGGAAGACGGCATTTAACACCCCGTTAGGCCATTTTGAGTACCTGGTCATGCCGTTCGGTCTCACTAATGCTCCCGCGACTTTCCAAGCGTTGGTAAACGATGTCTTGCGGGACTTCCTGCACCGGTTCGTCTTCGTGTATCTGGACGATATACTCATCTTTTCTCCGGATCCTGAGACTCATGTCCGGCATGTCCGTCAGGTCCTACAGCGGTTGTTGGAGAACCGCCTGTTTGTGAAGGGCGAGAAGTGTGAATTCCACCGCACTTCTTTGTCCTTCCTGGGGTTTATCATCTCCTCCAACTCTGTCGCCCCTGATCCGGCCAAGGTTGCGGCGGTGAGAGATTGGCCCCAACCCACAAGCCGTAGGAAGCTGCAACAGTTCCTCGGCTTCGCTAATTTCTACAGGAGGTTCATTAAGGGCTACAGTCAGGTAGTTAGCCCCCTGACAGCCCTGACCTCACCAAAAGTCCCCTTCACCTGGTCGGATCGGTGCGAAGCCGCGTTCAAGGAGTTGAAACGGCGCTTTTCGTCTGCACCAGTTCTGGTGCAGCCCGATCCTAGCCGCCAGTTAGTGGTTGAAGTGGATGCCTCGGACTCAGGGATAGGAGCGGTGCTCTCCCAGAGCGGGAAGACCGATAAGGTCCTTCACCCGTGTGCCTATTTTTCCCGCAGGTTGACCCCCGCTGAACGGAACTATGACGTCGGCAATCGGGAACTCCTTGCTGTGAAAGAGGCCCTCGAAGAGTGGAGACATCTGTTGGAGGGAACAGCCATGCCATTCACGGTTTTCACTGACCATCGGAACCTGGAGTACATCAGGACCGCCAAGCGGCTGAACCCCAGGCAAGCCCGCTGGTCACTGTTCTTTGGCCGTTTTGACTTCCGGATTACCTACCGTCCCGGGACCAAGAATCAAAGATCGGATGCATTGTCCCGGGTGCACGAAGACGAAGTCAAAACGGAACCGTCGGATCCCCCGGATCCCATCATCCCGGAGTCCGCTATCGTGGCCGCCCTCACCTGGGACGTGGAGAAGACCGTCCGGGAGGCCCTGACCCATGACCCGGACCCCGGAAACGGACCAAAGAACAGACTATACGTCCCACCAGAAGCTAGGGCTGCAGTCCTGGACTTCTGTCACGGTTCTAAACTCTCCTGTCACCCTGGGGTGCGTAGGACCGTGACAGTCGTCCGGCAACGCTTCTGGTGGGCATCCCTGGAGGCCGACGTCCGGGACTACGTCCAGGCCTGTACCACCTGCGCCAGGGGCAAGGCCGACCACAGAAAGACCTCAGGGCAGCTACAGCCACTGCCCGTGCCTCATCGCCCCTGGTCCCACATCGGCCTGGACTTCGTCACGGGTCTCCCGCCGTCCCAGGGAAACACCGTCGTCTTCACGATAGTGGACCGTTTCTCCAAGGCGGCCCTCCCGAAGCTCCCAACGGCCCAGGAGACAGCGGACCTCCTGGTCCACCACGTCGTCCGTCTGCATGGGATACCATCAGACATCGTCTCCGATCGCGGCCCCCAGTTTACCTCACACGTTTGGAGGAGCTTCTGCTGGGAACTGGGGGCCTCGGTCAGCCTTTCGTCCGGGTACCACCCCCAGACCAACGGGCAAGCAGAGCGGGCCAACCAAGAATTGGAGCAGACACTACGCTGTGTGACAGCCGCGCACCCGACGGCCTGGAGTACCCACCTGGCCTGGATCGAGTACGCCCACAACAGCCAAGTGTCATCAGCCACCGGCCTCTCCCCGTTTGAGGTGTGCTTGGGGTATCAGCCCCCCTTGTTTCCGGTGGTCAAGGGAGAGGTCGGCGTGCCCTCGGTCCAGGCCCACCTACGGAGGTGCCGTCGGGTGTGGCGTGCCGCCTGCTCTGCTTTGTTGAAGGCCCGGACGAGGGCGAAGAAACATGCAGACCGGCGGCGGGCCCCGGCCCCCAAGTATCGTCCTGGGCAGGAAGTGTGGTTGTCCACCAAGGACATTCCCCTTCAAGTGGACTCCCCCAAACTCCAAGAACGATACATCGGTCCCTTCAAAGTCCTCCAAATCATCATTCCCGCCGCAGTGAGGCTCCAGCTTCCGGCCTCGCTGCGGATTCATCCAGTGTTTCACGTCTCCCGGATAAAACCCTATCACACCTCACCCCTCTGCACCCCGGGTCCGGCGCCACCTCCTGCCCGGATCATCGACGGGGAGCCGGCTTGGACTGTGCGCCGGCTCCTCGACGTCCGTCGAATGGGCCGGGGTTTTCAGTACCTGGTGGACTGGGAGGGGTACGGTCCCGAGGAACGCTCCTGGGTGAAGAAGGGCTTCATCCTGGACTCGGCCCCCCTGGCCGACTTCTACCGTCGCCATCCGGACAAGCCCGGTCGTGCGCCAGGAGGCGCCCATTGAGGGGGGGGTCCTGTTGTGTGGGCCGCTGAAGAGGAGGTACTGCTGGCCCACCACCACAAGAGGGCGCCCTGCCTGGAGTGCGGGCTCCAGGCACCAGAGGGCGCTGCCGCCTTACGGGAGCAGCCAGGGTGACAGCTGTCACCCATCACTGGACACAGCTGTTCCACTCAGCACGGAGGTATATCAGCAGGACGGCGTCTCCACCTCAGTGCCGAGATATCGCCTTGAGTTAAGGTAATCACCTCAGCAGCATATTCTGTGACAATATTGATAACCCTTTCAGGACAGCGGACTACTGAAGGCCAAGTGTTTGGATAAGTACTCACCTTTCCTGCTTAAGTGTGACAAGAGGTGGAGGCGGCTTTGCCCCTCTCCGTCTACTGGGTGCGGTCGCATCCTACCTGTGTGTTTGTGCTCTTTTCCGCCAGCAGTACCGGATCCGACGAGCGAAGGCAGTGGCCACCTGGGAATTCGGGACTTGGCGGTTCCAGTACTTCTGGGTTTCGGTGGCAGAGGAGATCTGGGTGGTTCCGGTTCGACTAGGACGGACGTCTCCTACCTTCGAGCCTGCCCACCACGACACCAGCAGATTTCGGCTTACGCCTCCAAATTGTTAATTGTTGTATTAGTTGTGTTCTTCTCACAACAGTAAAACTAATTCTTTACTTTTCTCCATTGTCCGTTCATTGCGCCCCCTGTTGTGGGTCCGTGTTCCTACACTTTCACAACAAATGCCGTCTAATAATACTGCCTAAGGGAAGCATGTATAAAGTGAATAAAATTGGTCCTAGCACAGAACCTTGTGGAACTCCATAATTAACCTTAGTCTGTGAAGAAGATTCCCCATTTACATGAACAAATTGTAATCTATTAGATACCTATGATTCAAACCACCGCAGCGCAGTGCCTTTAATACCTATGGCATGCTCTAATCTCTGTAATAAAATTTTATGGTCAACAGTATCAAAAGCAGCACTGAGGTCTAACAGAACAAGCACAGAGATGAGTCCCACTGTCTGAGGCCATAAGAAGATCATTTGTAACCTTCACTAATGCTGTTTCTGTACTATGATGAATTCTAAAACCTGACTGAAACTCTTCAAATAGACCATTCCTCTGCAGGATGATCAGTTAGCTGTTTTACAACTACCCTTCTCAAGAATTTCTGAGAGAAAAGGAAGGTTGGAGATTGGCCTATATTAGCTAAGATAGCTGGGTCAAGTGATGGCTTTTTAAGTAATGGTTTAATTACTGCCACCTTAAAGGCCTGTGGTACATAGCCAACTAATAAAGATAGATTGATCATATTAAGATCGAAGCATTAAATAATGGTAGGGCTTCCTTGAGCAGCCTGGTAGGAATGGGGTCCAATAGACATGTTGATGGTTTGGATGAAGTAACTAATGAAAATAACTCAGAAGACAATCGGAGAGAAAGAGTCTAACCAAATACCGGCAATCACTGAAAGCAGCCAAAGATAACGATACGTCTTTGGGATGGTTATGAGTAATTTTTTCTCTAATAGTTAAAATTTTATTAGCAAGAAAGTCATGAAGTCATTACTAGTTAAAGTTAATGGAATACTCAGGCTCAATAGAGCTCTGACTCTTTGTCAGCCTGGCTACAGTGCTGAAAAGAAACCTGGGTTCTTATTTTCTTCAATTAGTGATGAGTAGTAAGATGTCCTAGCTTTACGGAGGGCTTTTTTTATAGAGCAACAAGACTCTTTTTCCAGGCTAAGTGAAGATCTTCTAAATTAGTGAGACGCCATTTCCTCTCCAACTTACGGGTTATCTGCTTTAAGCTGACGAGTTTGTGAGTTATACCACGGAGTCAGGACACTTCTGATTTAAGCTCTCTTTTTCAGAGGAGCTACAGCATCCAAGGTTGTCTTCACTGAGGATGTAAAACTATTGATGAGATACTCTATCTCACTTACAGAGTTTAGGTAGCTACTCTGTACTGTGTTGGTATATGGCATTAGGGAACATAAAGAAGGAAACATATCCTTAAACCTAGTTACAGCCAATGAGTTGGCTGCATGTGCTGCCAAAATTACTTAAAGCATATGTTAACCCAAAACGTGAATCATGCTGAAATCCTGAATTATCTGCAAACTGTTAATGCAAAACGTGAATACTGAAAAATATCTCCCAAAACGTGAACGCGGTGGTTCTAGCAAAACTGTATATCATTAATGATATATGTTTTGTTTTGTTTTGTTTTTTTCAATTTAAGTAGTTTATAGATTTCAGTTTACAGATCAATTAATGCAGGAAATCTTGATTGCAAATCTCATCACCGCTAAAATTATTTTATTATTTATTTTTGGCCGGGGGGGGGGGGGGGGGGGGTGTCTGTTAACCCCCATAACGTGAATACGAAAAATATCTCTCAAATGTGAACGCGGGTCTCATAAAATGAGAATAACATTCATGGAATATATATCTGCAAAAATACTATTATATTATTATATATATATATATATTTTTTTTTTTGCAGAAAGAGGGTAAATTTGAGAAGGTTGTGGGGGACCGTTCTCGAAACTATTCCAGTCTCTTTGACAGCACCATTTAGTTTGAGTAGTGTGTTCCTGGGCACCCCACCTTTTGTGGCAGGGATGGGGAGGGATTATTTTTCCTCTTTCTTTTTTGTTAGTGTTCTGCACGTATTATGCTTTAGATTGACAATGACTTAATTTATTAATGCCCTCACTAATATTTCTTTGCAAATGTGTCATTGTCAATATTGCCGAATCTTGATCTTGTTTCTTTTTGTTTTTGTTTTTTGCAAAAATGAAAATCAATTAAAAAAAAAAGATTTGGAATTTAATAAATTGAGGTGTGGTGTCACCAAATTCACTGCACATATCAATGGTCTCCTGCTCGTTACACTACAGCACTCAGTTTGTAAAAAAGTGAATTAGTGAATATTATTGCACATTTTATGACATTTGAATGATAAAAAATCACTAAAATTACATGTTTGCACGTCTTTCCAAGGCAAAGGCTATATGCCCATCGCCCAACCGTTACACTGAACATTACACGACCAACCGTTGGGCAGATAAATATAATGTCTTACCTTATTCGCCCAACCGTTGGGCAGATAAATATAATGTCTTACCTTATTCGCCCAACCGTTGGGCAGATAAGTCATACATTGAACATTACACGCACAACCGTTGGGCAGATAAATATAATGTCTTACCTTATTCGCCCAACCGTTGGGCAGATAAGTCATACATTGAACATTACACGCACAACCTTTGGGCAGATAAATATAATGTCTTATCTTATTCGCCCAACCGCTGGGCAGATAAGTCATACAATGAACATTACACGCACAACCGCTGGGCAGATAAGTCATACATTGAACATTACACGCACAACCGCTGGACAGATAAGTCATACATTGAACATTACATGCACAACCGTTGGGCAGATAAATATAATGTCTTATCTTATTCGCCCAACCGTGATCATGTATTTGACATGTTTTGTGCATCTAAACTACATTTTACACCACTTTTTAAGGCTCTATTGTGGTGTATGTTTGACACATTTAACGGCTCCGTCTTTAATTAATACGAAAACACCGCAATGGATCAAAACAGACAAACTTCATAAGTATTTTGAACAGAAGCCTGTTAACAATGACGAAACAGTTTTTGAACAAAATGCTGCTTGTTGCTTGTAAGATGGTGTTAGTTTGACACAGTTCCCTGGGTGTGATGAGCCAAAGAGAACCGCTTTAGATCACAGCTCCTCCGCGGGCTGCGAACCCTCCCACAGCCGGCGAGAAAATATCCGTCTTTTTCCCCTCCCACGTTGAAACCGGAAGTGAGCTTACAGCGTGCTCATTGGTCGGTTGTTGGTTGGGCGTATATGCTATGTATTTACTTTATTGAACCAACGGTTGGGCGTATAGCCACTCCGTTTTTCCACACTGGGTGCTGTAGCATAACCAGCAGGACCCCACTGATGTGTGCAGATAATTTTGTGTCACTACAACATACAACATTAACAATATTGAAAATTTAAACAATAAAAAATTCTCCAAAGTTTTTCACAATGACATTTCTCCAAATAGAATGTTTTTATTGTCATTGTACAGTAACAAAAAAAAAAAAAAAAAAAAAAATGCAAGTACAGTGAAATTGTAAGGGCTGCTTCAAAGTACTCAGTTAAAAAATATCAGGATTTGGACTTTTGTATTATGTATGTTCTGCTTTGTTCTGTTTAGTTGGGATTGGTTGTTTGTTGTATGTGATTTCTCTTGCTAGGTTTTTCCTGTTTGTGCTTTGTATCTTTCCCTATCTCTCTTGTCTGGCTCATCACCAGGGTGTATATAAGCTTCACTGGTTGCACTAGTTCCACCAGATTGTTGCACCTGGTGCTTTTGTTTCCAGCTCTTTACCTGTGTTTTTCTAGTCCTGCGTTGCCACATTGTGTTTTTTGACCACCTCAATTTACTTATTTTCCTTTATACAGCGCCAAATCACAACAAAGTTGCCTCAAGGCGCTTCACACAGGTAAGGTCTAAGCTTACCAACCCTCAGAGCAACAGTGGTAAGGAAAAACTCCTTCTGAGGAAGAAACCCTCCAAGCAGACCAGACTCAAAGGGGTGACCCTCTGCTTGGGCCATACTACAAACATAAATTACAGAAATAATTCACAGAACAATTCACGGATGAATATACAAGAACTGCTGTTGGTGCACAGGACAGGAGGGTCGCCAACACAAATACAACTCCCAGCTGCACCTTAAACAGAGAAAAAACAATCAGGCATCAGAAAGACAAAAAATACATAATTTGCCAGCATTAATCAACAAGAAAACGAATACTAAGCTGATCGCCGGCCGCTAGCCCTAGCTCACTAAAAGACCAGAATTTAGGTGAAGTTGAGGCCGCAGGTCCAGCTCCAATTACTAATAACATGAATTAAAGAGTAAAAGCGTAAAACAAAACTGTACCAGTATGCTAGCCATATGAAGGGAAAAGAAGTGCCTCTCTAAGTCTGGACTTGAAAGTCTCACAGAATCTGATTGTTTTATTGACGCAGCGAGACCATTCCACAGAACAGGGGCATGATAAGAGAAAGCTCTGTGACCCGCAGACTTCTTATTCAACCTAGCGACACAAAGTAGTCCTGCACCCTGAGAACGTAAAGCCCGGGCCGGTACATAAGGTTTAATTAGGTCAGCTAGGTAGGGAGGTGCCAGTCCATGAATAATTTTATAGGTTAGTAGCAGAACCTTAAAATCTGATCTCACTGGGACAGGAAGCCAGTGAAGAGACGTCAAAATGGGTGTAATGTGGTCAAACTTTCTGCTTCATGTCAAAAGTCTGGCAGCAGCATTTTGAACCAATTGGAGAGCCCTAATGCTAGACTGCAGTAAACCAGAAAATAGAACATTGCAGTAGTCCAATCTAGAAGAGATGAACGAATGGATCAGGGTCTCAGCGTCAGCTATAGACAGGATGGGACGAATCTTCGCTATATTTCGCAGGTGGAAGAAAGCAGTCCTAGTAATATTTCTAATATGGAGGCCAAAGGACAATGAAGGATCAAAAATTACCCCAAGGTTCCTCACTTTGTCAGTATGACACACGAGCCTAGGCTGAGTGTTAACTGGTCAAGTTGATGCCGATGTCTCACTGGACCAAGAACCATCATTTCAGTCTTTTCAGAGTTTAAAAGTAGGAAGTTTCTAGACATCCATCTTCTCACTGCTGCAATGCAATCTTCTAAGGATTTTATGTGAACGAGATTACCAGCAGTTATCGGCATATATAACTGAGTATCATCTGCATAGCAGTGAAAGGTAATCCCAGAACGCCGCAATATGTGCCCAAGGGGTGCTATATAAAGGGAGAAAAGCAGGGGGCCTAACACAGACGCCTGAGGAACTGGTCAAGTATGATGTCAGCCATGCAAGGGCACTCCCAGTAATCCCAAAATGATTTTACAGCCTATCAAGTAGAATATGATGACCCACTGTATCAAATGCAGCACTGAGATCTAACAGCAACAGAACCGTAGTGGTGTCCGAATCCAGTGTAAGCAGAAGATCATTCACCACTTTAGTGAGAGCCGTCTCTGTGGAATGATATTTTCTAAAAGCAGACTGCAGTGGCTCAAAGAGATTATTCTCAGTAAAATAGTCTATGAGCTGCCGTGACACCACTTTTTCCAGAATTTTAGAGCAAAATGATAGATTTGATATCAGCCGATAGTTTTTCAATACACTAGGGTCAAGATTAGGTTTCTTAAGTAATGGTTTAATCACTGCAGATTTGAAACATTTAGGAACAAATCCAGAAGTTAAAGAAAGATTAATAATTTCCAGCACAATTGGCCCAAGAGTGGGCCACAGGTCCTTAAACAGTTTTGTTGGTATAGGTTCAAATAAACAGGTTGTGCTTTTTGATGACGTTATGAGTTTCTTCAGCATGCCTAGAGAGATACTATCAAATTCTGTAAATCTAGGTAATACCTCAGTAGTGGCGCCCACCTCAATAGCAGGGTGTAGTGGCTGGGTTAAGGCATGCTGGGATATGTTCAACCTAATGTCATCTATTTTCTTCTCAAAGTAATCCAGGAAATCTTGTGCTGTAAAAGGAGAGCGAGCTACAGGTGGTTGTCCATGAATAAGTGTCGCCACCGTGTCGAACAAGAACTTTGAGTTATGTTTGTTTTTGTTGATCAAATCAGAGTAGTAGGTCCACTTTGTAGCCAATAATGCATGCTTATTATTATATCTTGCCAAAGATTGGAGCTCACACAAACATGACCGGACTCTGAGCTGGGTACTTTCACACTGGTTTATTCTACTTCCGGCACAATACATATTGGAGGTAAGAGGGCGCCACCTGGTGGTGTGGTGTGACATGAGATGTACCAATACGTCACAACATTCAGTTCCCCAGATTCCCAAATATGTATTTTAAGAAGTATTGGCTCAGTAACCTCAATTTTAAACACTAACATTGAATCTGTAACTAACCGAACAGTTATTGAACATTATATCCTAACTTAAGGGTGAGGGTAGACTGCCTCAGCACCTTGAGTGTGTCGGGGGATTATTGTGCCCCCTTCTTGAGACAACACTCTGTAACTAAACATTTCAGAGATCATACCCAGTTGTTTAAAGGGTCAGTCTGTCGGGTGGTTTGCAAATCCGCCTTGGATATCGGTTCAGTGTTGGCTGGGGTGTTGTGGGGTTGGTATGTGTGTCTGACTGACCTGAAGGTGGTGAGCTTGTTACCGTCACAGGGCTCGCTGTCTTCGATGCATCAACGGTGTCAGTCATGGCCGTTGGAACGACTGCAGTGGGTGTCGGTTGTTTCTCTGCGGCTGGCTGCACGATGCTGGGGTGACAGGCCACCATCTGGTCTGCATGTCGATTCCACTGCTGATTTGATGCAACTTCGACCTGGTACGACCTTGGCCCTGCTTGCGATGTAACCGTACCAGTCATCCACTTTTCCTCCCCCTTCCGATAGTCCCGGACAAGCACCAGGTCTCCCACTTCAAAAGTTCTCACTTTAGCGTGTGCACCACGGTGTCACTGTTGGTCCTCTTGCGCTTGATCCACCACTGCTGACACGCTGAGTTTCAGCAGGTCTAGGCAGGTGCGCAGTCTGCGACGGAGAAAGAACAACATAGCAGGTGACTCCTTTGTACTGGCATGGGGGGTGTTTCGTAGTGTAGCAGGAAAGCATCGAGTCACCGCTGGACCGAAGCTGTACCCCTCGACGACTGCAGAGAATGTTAAATGTCTGCACGAACACGCTCTGCCAGGCCGTTCGTTGCCGGAATGGAAGGGAGCAGAGCATTGTGCGTATGCCATTGGATGTTAAAAGTGGGCAACTCATCAGAATGAATTGAGGCCCATTATCAATAACTAGGACCTCTGACTCCGTAATGACTGAAGAGGCCTCTTAGACACTTCAATCGTTTTTGCAGATGAGGTGGAACCATCAATATGACTTCGGACCACTTGGAATGAGCGTCCACAATGAGAAGAACATGCGCCCCCTCCAAGGGGCCGGCGAAATCAATATGAATTTGCTGCCACGGACCTGTTGGCCAGGGCCATGGGTGCAGCGGTGTGAGGGCAGGGCTCTTTTGACATCAATGGCACGGGGTGAACGTCTTGCACCTCTCCTCCACCTGCACATCCAGACCCGGCCAAAACACGTAGCTTCTCGCCAGGGATTTCATCCTGAGTTCGTCTAAGACATGCTGACGTAGTTTGGGTGGGACTACAACTCAATTTCCCCACATTAAGCAGCCTTGAAGTACGGAGAGTTCATCTTTCCGTATGATATACAGGACCAGACTCCTGTCTGCGTCCTTGGCTGGTGGAAAATGACCGGTTGACGCCATCTCGATCACCTGTGAGAGTGTGGCGTCTGCTTTGGTTTCTCTTTTCACCTCACTGCAGTGGATTGGAAGGCTTTCAATGTATTTTATCAGAAATGAGTCAACTGTCCATTGTTTTTCTTTGTGTTGCCATGGTCAGCGGCGCACCTTAAATACACCATACTGCTGCTATCAAAATACTGTTTACATAGTTTTACATTTTACAATATAAAGCGCCTTGGGGCAACTGTTTGTTGTGATTTGGCGCTATATAAAAAAAAATTGATTGATTGATTGATTGATAGGTTTATTTATATTTGTTCTGAATACTACTGTCCACATCCGTTACTCATGATTTGCACTCTCTTTGCTTTGCTAGGGCTCAAGATTGTTGTCAAGGGCCGGTGATCAGTAAGTAGGGTAAAATGACGGCCATAGAGGTATGAATGAAAACATCTGACCCCAAATATTATTCCTAATGCCTCTCGCTCAATTTGAGCATAATTCTACTCTGACTTGCTAAGCGTCCACAAAGCAAAGGATATGGGTCGTTCTTCCCCATTTGGCAGTCGATGTGAGATGACTGCCCCCACCCCATAGGGCGAGGCATCGCAGGCGAGTATAACTGGCAGTCTGGGATTGTAATGCATCAGTACACTTTTGCTGGATAACTGTTCCTTTGCTTTTTGGAAAGCTTTGTCACATCTCCCGGACCATTCCCACTTCACCCCCTTATGTAGCAACGCATTCAATGGGTGTAAAAGGGTTGACATGTTTGGGACGAAGCGTGCGTAATAGTTGATGAGCCCAAGGAAAGAGCGCAACTGGGTCGTATCGGTCGGCACGGGGGCCTCCACAATAGCTTTGATCTTATCATCAGACTTGTGGAGCCCTACAGAATCAATCATGTGCCCCAAGTACTCTAGTGAGCTCCGGAAGAACTCACATTTCTCTTTTTGGACTCGGAGCCCAAATTTTTCAAGACGACTCAATACGGCTTCGAGATTTCGGCCTGTGATGAGAATGTCATCAAGAAAGCAATGTACATTTGGTAGCCCTTGGAGCAGTTGGTCCATAATTCTCTGGAATATGGAAGGCGCGGAAGTAATTCCAAATGGTAAACGATTGTAGCAGAACATGCCCTTGTGGGTGTTGATCGTATGATATTTCCTAGAATCTGTCTTAACCGGTATCTGAAGGTAGGCCTGTGAAAGGTCCAGTTTGCTGAAATGATGTCCCCCAGACAAAGATGCAAACAAATTCTCAATACGAGGTATTGGGTAGTGTTCAGCGCACAGGGCTGGATTTACAGTCACCTTAAAATCTCCACATATCCTCACACTACCGTTCTTCTTCATGACAGGCACTATGGGGGTTGCCCAGTCACTGAACTGAACCAGGGAGATAACTCCTTGCTGGAGGAGGCGCTCTATTTCAGCTTCCACTTTAGGTCTCAGGGCATATGGTACCACCCGAGCTTGGCAGAACTTTGGCTGCTGGTCTGGCCTCAGCGTCAGTGAAGCTTCAAATCCTTTCAGTGTCCCAATTCCTTGCTAAACACTTCAGTGTGGCGATTTAGGACACTCTCAAGAGTTTCACCACTTGCCGTACGTCCCGTTCGCACTGTCTTGATTTCACGCCAGTCTATGTTGATGTTCCTTAGCCATTCACGGCCGAACAGTGGTGGTGCCTCTCCTTTTACCACATATAAAGGCAACCTAGCCCTCTTCTTGTTCAATTAACCCACACCTTCAGCATTCCCTCGGGCTGCAGTAACTCCCCTCTGTATGTTTTCAGAACGACGTCTGTCTTGCGTAAACGTAGTGTGCAAATTTGTCTTTGTATAGCTCACTGGCGATCAAGGATACAGCGGCCCCAGTATCCAGCTCCATATCCACTGACTGCCCTTCAATTTTTGGCTTAATCATTATTATTGACGATGCTGCATGTCCCGTTTTACCTGCCTTCACTTGTTCTGTTTTCACTGCAGACACCATGTGCAGAGTGAAATCAGAGTCTGAACCAGCTGATGACTCCTTCTCCTCTGATGAATTTGCAGCTGCCACTTTATGAATTTTGCCTTTGTCTGCATCCTTGTTTTTTTTTTTGTTTGTTTGTTTGTTTGATTTTACTGTCTTGTTTTGACTTTGCCTGCTTTGTTTCACTCCTTTTGCTTCTACACACACGGGCTATGTGGCCCTTTTTATTGCGATTGTGGCATTGCTGCTCCTTAAAATAGCAGTCACGTTCATGATGATTATCTTGCCACATCGAAAACATTTGTCGCCACCCTGTGACGAAGACGCGGACACAGCATGCACTTTCAATGAGCTTTTCAAATGTAAGTGATTCCCTCGCTACGCTTCCATTGCCAATGCCATTTCGACCTGCTTTCCTTAAAATTGAGTTTTTCCTCCGTCAGGAGTTTCCTTTGAATAGTCTCAGTATTGAGCCCACAAACGAGTCTATCGCGCAGGGCATCTTGCAAATGTGCGCCAAAATCACAATGCTCAGATAACTTTTTCAAAATGGCCACATATTGTGCTATGGTCTCCCCCTCTTCCTCATTGCGTTTGTGAAATCGGAATCTCTCCGCAATTATTATGGGCTTGGGGGAGAAATGACCATCCAGGGTGTCCACTAATCTATTTGTAAGTTTTACTGCTAGGTTTATCCGGAGCTAGTAAGCTACGCAGTAGGCCATATGTAGTTGCCCCAATGACACTTAAGAATATTGCCGCCTTCTTTGCAGCGGGGACATCATTGGCTTCAATAAAATGTTCAACCTCTCAACATAAGTCGACCATTGCTCCGATGATTCGTCATAGGCATCAATGTGTCCCAAAAGCGTTGCCATTCTTACTGGCAGTGGCGGTGGCCTGTGCCTGTGCTTCTCGAGGGGGTTCATTTTGAACTGCTTGTTCCTCGATCCGGTTGTCCTGGGATTCTTTTCCCTCCCCTGCTAATGCTGAGCCTCCTCCATCAGAAGAAGACATTAGTGGGTCACCTTACTCGTCGCCAATTTATTATATCTTGCCAAAAATTGGAGCTCACACAAACATGACCGGACTCTGAGCTGGTACTTTCACACTGGTTATTCTACTTCCAGCACAATACATATTGGAGGTAAGAGGGCACCACCTGGTGGCGTGGTGTGACACGAGATGAAGTACCAATACATCACACTTATAGTCTAAGATAGCATCACGCCACGCTAGGTGGAATACTTCTAATTTTGAACGACGCCATTTCCGTTCCATGTCACCTGCCTGTTTTTTGTTTGTTTGTTTTTTTAACTACACCTAATCACCTGATGTTTCTGATTTGTTTGCTGATTTGGACTGCCTTTTTGTGCCCTGCTGAGTCACCCAGTAAACGATCTTAAAGTTGAGTCCTGCATTTGTGTACAGATGTCTCTGTCCACCAAACCTGACAAAAAATAAAGAAAAAAAAACATAAAAAATATGGTACAAATGCAGATGATTATAGTGTTTGCATAGCAAACAGCATTTATGCAACAATTATACAATTTCTGCACAGTTCCCTTAGTTTTTGAGAACTGTCTGCTCCACACAGATTTACCCCTAGAGTATCATACTGTTTGTATTTTTTCATAATTGATGGAAATAAAGTCCAAACCCAATCAGTGGGCAGAGGGTCAACCCTGTGCCCCTCTGCCCAAGTGGAGGGTCACCCCTTTGAGTCTGGTCTGCTTGAGATTTCTTCCTCAGAGGGAGTTTTTCCTTACCACTGTTGCTCTGGGGGTTGGTAAGGTTAGACCTTACTTGTGTGAAGCGCCTTGAGGCAACCTTGTTGTGATTTGTAGTTTTCCCTCTGGGCCCCTCCCAATTGGGCCGGGAGTGACATGTTTAGCCGCATGTTCTCCCTGAATTGCTGGCTGTCTGAGTGGTGTCCCAAAATGAGGTGGGCTTCATAGATAATTGGTAAAGCTTCTGGGGAAAACCTGGTCTTGTTAGGAGAGATGGCATCCATCCCACTTTGGATGGAGCAGCTCTCATTTCTAGAAATCTGGCCAATTTCTTTAATCCTCCAAACCGTGACTATCCAGGGATGGGACCAGGAAGCAGAGTTGTAGTCTTACACACCTCTCTGCAGCTTCTCTCCCCCTGCCATCCCCTCATTACCCCCATCCCCGTAGAGACGGTGCTTGCTCCCAGACCACCAATAACCAGTAAAAATCTATTTAAGCATAAAAATTAAAAAAGAAAAAATAATATAGCACCTTCAACTGCAACCACAGACTAAAACAGTTAAATGTGGGCTATTAAACATTAGGTCTCTCTCTTCTAAGTCCCTGTTAGTAAATGATATAATAATTGATCAACATATTGATTTATTCTGCCTTACAGAAACCTGGTTACAGCAGGATGAATATGTTAGTTTAAATGAGTCAACACCCCCGAGTCACACTAACTGTCAGAATGCTCGTAGCACGGGCCGAGGCGGAGGATAGCAGCAATCTTCCATTCCAGCTTATTAATTAATCAAAAACCCAGACAGATCTTTAATTCATTTGAAAGCTTGACTCTTAGTCTTGTCCATCCAAATTGGAAGTCCCAAAAACCAGTTTTATTTGTTATTATCTATCGTCCACCTGGTCGTTACTGTGAGTTTCTCTGTGAATTTTCAGACCTTTTGTCTGACTTAGTGCTTAGCTCAGATAAGATAATTATAGTGGGCGATTTTAACATCCACACAGATGCTGAGAATGACAGCCTCAACACTGCATTTAATCTATTATTAGACTCAACTGGCTTTGCTCAAAATGTAAATGAGTCCACCCACCACTTTAATCATATCTTAGATCTTGTTCTGACTTATAGTATGGAAATAGAAGACTTAACAGTATTCCCTGAAAACTCCCTTCTGTCTGATCATTTCTTAATAACATTTACATTTACTCTGATGGACTACCCAGCAGTGGGGAATAAGTTTCATTACACTAGAAGTCTTTCAGAAAGCGCTGTAACTAGGTTTAAAGCAGTGGTGGGCACAGATAACCAAAAAATTAACTTCGATAACAGATAATCAGAAACTGAAAAGTTTTTCTTCGATAAAGATAAAACAATAAACCACCCAAAAATTTATCGGAAGTTACAGATAACCGATAACAGATAAATTCTAATATTATCTCTGGCACATTTACAAGTACTAGTAAAACAAATTTAATAGCCTCTAATAATATTAAAAATAACAACAGACCCAAACAATAAGACCATACTTTTTTCTTTCAACAGTCTGCCCCTGCTAGAAGCTCTAGAGCGCTCTGAGCACAAACAGAAGCACCCGAAGACCCAAACAATGAGACCACACTTTTTCTTTCAACATTTGGTCCCTGCTGGAAGCTTTTGTTTATTAATTATGAAAGTCCGGTCATGCAGAAGTCTTGAAAAATAAAGTCATATTGACTTATGGTTTTGATTTGTAAATAACATTAATACCGATAGAATAACTCCATTAATGTCAATTCTGTCATTTGTACAAAGTTAAATATAACATATATCTTTTAATGTGAATAATGCACTAATTCTAGGGTTTTGTAACAAAGAGACAGATCGCAAAGGATTCTGTGTAAAGGTGCCTGCTAAACACTGATTGGTTCACTCATTCATTATGTAAACCAACACGTTAATGTGACGTCTGTTGTGTGTTGGTGTTTAAATGTGCTTTTGTAAAATATTCCATTTTTTATTTGTAAAAACAGGCATTTTTATGGAGCTCTGGAAGTGTCATCGCCAATTTTTGCATGTTTTTTGTTGCATTCTTTTTTTTTCTTTTTTTTTTTCTTTTTTTTTGCTTTCTCTCTTTACAACATTCATTTGATGTTGTAAAACATACTTTACAATGTGCGAGATGATTTTTCATGCAGGAATGTTTTGGACCAAGTTTCAGGTTATTCGTGCGTCCTGCATCGTGTAGTGTTCATGGAGTATCAAGCTGCGGTCAACATCTGACGACCACCTCCTGATCGCTGATCGTATGGTCGAAAGAGAATCAAACCTGTTTGATATATTATTGTGGTCGGCCGTCGTGAGGTTATCCTGCTGCTGAAAGCTACAAACAGCATCCAACCGTTCGCACTGTGCATGTGCAAACACTGCAGAGCTGTCTTGTAATAATGTTATTATTATTATTATTATTATTATGCAGTTGTTTTGTTTTTAAACTTCATTTGTAAAAAAAAAGCCATTTGCAAAGCAAAAATTGGATTTGACAATCATCTTTCTTTCTTTCTTTCTTTAATATTTATTTCATTCATTTAAAAGAAAAAAAACAGAAAAAACAGAAATAAAGCATCACAATCACCAGAATGAAAAGGCGCAGAGAGAACAAGTCTTATATCCGACATAACCGGGGTCAAAATAAATAGAACACTGCCATCTACTGGTTCCCAGACACTGCTATGAACACTACTGGCCAGTAGATACTAGATGGCAGTAGAGGCTTTCAAAACAAATTCTAGATAATCCCTGTCTGTTCACATTTAAAAAATCGCAATTACGCAATTAAAAAATCAACGTCTATAAATGCAGAGAATATATACAAGAGAGTTTTAGGCACTAGAGTTTAATGCTGTTGTCCTTGGAGCCTGAACAGAGTGTCTGAAATGCATTTGTCCTGTGTGACGTACTGAGATTACATCATCCTACCCATAATGCACTGTGGGGCAGAGCATATGCTAACAAAACCTTAAAAATTAACACATTACTGTAAATCTAAAACATATATCTGATATTTTTACTTTATACAACTTCAGACATGACAGTAATTTTAAATAACTTGTCCAAAATTAGTTTGTTTAAAATTTGAACCATAAGTTAAAGATGTATGCCTCTGGATGACTTGGGTCATATTGCCAGTATATCAGAATGGTATTAAAAGAACCATCATTTTGGCTTTTAGATATTTATTTGTTTTAATTCATGATGTAGAAATTACTTTTCACTGTGAGTTTCAAGGGCATAATTTTAGATATGTTAACACAGAAAGTCTGAATTTTTGGTTTGTTTTCTGATGTCCTAAAAAATTTCAAACATGTAAAAGCTCAAGCGCTACACATACTTTTTCACAGCACTGTATGTGAACCGGTAGCTCCCACTATGTAGATCTGGGTCCAATTCTAGGTCCAGCTCCCCTGTCTCTGTCCTTTTACTAGATGCTTTGTCTATGTTGTCCTAGTCCATCCAACTGTGAACGGTCCTGGGTTTGGCTTAGCAAGTAACCTGTGATGGACTGGCATGCCTTTCAGGAGGAGTCAGATTCTCATCTGCTTTATGACATGGAATCCCTTTAATAAGTATTGGCACCAAAGGGCCTCAGGAATGACATAGAACGTCTTCTGTGACATAAGTATATATTATCACATGAGGCAAAACAAAAAGACAGACAAACTCTCATTAACTGCAGTTTTTATGGGATTAATTATCTCAGGTAGGTGTTAATGCCTGCTAGGCTCTACATTAGGCCTGCCAGTGCCACACCCCCAATGGTGCCTGCTAGGCTAGCTGTGGGGTCATCAGTCGAGGGACCACCATTCACAGATGTTTTTTCCCCTTACACTCGGAACATCTCTTGGTGGCAGACAGTGGTGGGCACAGTTCCGCTAATCTCCTAACCGCAAATTATCAAAGATAACTTTTTTGTTAACAGATTAGCTTTTCAGATAACTTCAAAAACCATCAGCAGACCAATTAGCTTGCATGTCCTTGTTGATTTCAGGCATTTTTCCACTCTGATTACAGGCCAGCGATGGTAGGAAGTGGTAAAGTTTCCATCTGGTAATCAGAGCTTACAGGTTTGAATCCTGTAAGTGGCTTTTTTTCTTTTTATTTAACCAGGGTTATTTTACTGCAGGATTCTGTATTGCGTCCCCTTTATGTATTATTTATATCAACCCAGCGATATTCACTACTTATACAGCTGGTTTTTATTTTATTTTCCTCCACATCAGCAGCACGATGTGGTGTACCTCGTCCCCGTTGCTCGCACCGTGTTCCTGTTCAGATGACCACTGTTGCACTGTGTTCGTTCACCGCCTGCCCGTCGGCTCTATGTTTTCATGGTTCGCTCATATGAGCTGTTCCACTGTGACGCTGTCTTTTGTCTACAGACAAACAATGTTCCTCAGTCAGCTTTCTCCAGACTTACTGCGGTGTCACTGACACTGGGGCTACCGGTAGCACTTAACTTAGCCAACAGTTTAGCTCAGCTTAGCCAATAACTCCAAGGAGTGGGAGCTGGTCCATGTTGCAGCTGTCTTATTAAAAGTGGCCACTTGTCCTCACCTCTCTGTCGGACTCTGATCACAGAAGCGGCTTCCTCAGTGAGACTGGCCAGTGTTCTGTATGTAGCATCTTAGCTTAGCGTGATGCAATGCCATGGCACAATCCACAAACATGGCCTATTCCACGTTTTTGGGAAAAGAAACATGCTTTGTAAGAATTTTCTCCTGGCCACATGAAAGGAAAGATTAAAATCTGTGGTTAGATCCATGTTTTGAAGATGATTCTTATGCTGTCCTGAGCTTCACTTGTGCTGTTTGTAAGAGATGCACCATAAAAAAAGTTTCACTTTCCTCCTCAAAATATTATCTTCGGAAAAGCTGTCCACCTAATAACCAAGACAAGTTGTTTTAGTGCATCCTCATAAAACACACATTTCAACCATTTTGATGTATTCACTGGCAAAGTCCAAAAAAGCACTGATTTCACACTGTAAGAAAAATCAGTTTTCTCCCATTTATTTCAATAGAGCATCTCAAGAGGCGTGGCCTGATGATGTAATCAAAGTCCACATTCCTTACAGCTTGAAGTTTGTGAGCGTTTATCAGCAGCAGGTGAAATAAGATTAATTTCCCCATGTTAGGATTGAATTTCTATGGCACCAAAAATAAAACGCAATAATCAATATTTTCATAATTCTTTATTTATTTAGAAGTCAGCTCATTTGACATTTTATTTACTAGTGATATGCACTTTAAGTATAATTATTGTATATATTGTGTACACATAATGAGATTTCGAGTTCAGTGTTTTACTTCTTATTTTTTTCATATCACACTAATGTTTTAGGGAAGCGTGGTGGACTTTTAATATCGGTGAGTGTGTCGTTATGTTTATTTCTTCTTGCTGCTGTGTGTACGTACTGTGTGTGTCTGTGCACCGTCTTTTTGGCTGCTCCTCTTTTGCTTGGGTGGAAATGTGTGTGCGTGCATACCTGTATATCGCTTTTACGTGCTTCTCTGTTTACAAAAAGCCTATGTAACACCATGCAAGTTATGTAATATGGGAAAATCCCATTGTAGAAGTTTCGGATATGCTTGAATTGCTGCTTACCCCATCAAGATACATGTTTTAAAAGCAGGTGCGCCGCACTTTGCAATTTGGAATGTGTTTCTATACAGTCCTAATGCGCAACCATCGTGCCCTGTACAGCCAGCTTTATACAAGAGCGTGTTACATTCAGCCTGCATTTTACAGGCAGTCAGTCTAGTGAAGCCACAATTGGAGTAATGTGAAGTCTGCAGCTGGTTCTGGTCAACAGTCTGCAGGAGCATTTTTGGCAAGCAGCACTTTCTCCATTTACGACTGGCTAACGACTGGTAACCATCCTGAATTCCTGCATGCACCGACGATAATGTGCAACATTCCATCCCATAATGTAAAATATTTATAATTTTTAACAATGTATATAATAACATACTTATTCTGCTATGTACATACCATCCAGGACCGTGCACCTTACCTTCTAATGTTTACATCGTATATATATTTTTCAACACTTATTATTTGATATTGCTGCTTTTCTTTTTTACTTGCCTGCACTGATTTTGGAGTTGGCTTTTAATCTCGTTGTACATTGTATAATGACAATAGAAGGCATTCTGTTCTATTCTATTCTATTCTATTCTATTCTATTCTA